>NC_079453.1:28521307-28821307 GCF_903798145.1 Danio aesculapii | reverse complement strand
TAGAGATATTTTTCCCATGAAAAAACATGACATGTCCAATACTTATTTCCCTCACTGTATGTACTGTAGTTTCACTAAGTCTCTCTATAAACTCACTAAGTCTCTCTGTAAACATAGCTTTATAAATATCTTTTGTCTATGCTGAAAGGTACAGAGTGCACTTTTCTCCACTGCTTTTTTTCCGGCTGCCTTACTAACCAGTCTTGTATAACTCTTAAATAATAATTCATGCCCACCTTTCTATCGATTTTCCAGAACCCTTTTATTATTATTTTTCTAAGCAGATCTCAAGCAGATATGTTTTTCAGGCCAGACCTAAACACAGCACATGTAACCAAGGCAACACTCGAGTCACATGGTGCACAGGAACACAAAAATACTGGCTGTCAGGTTGTGTTCAAGAAGCAGCTTTACATTCATGAAGCATGAGTGAAAGGATGTGGATGTAATTATGAGCTTGCTGTCCAGTTGTTTCTAAAAACCTTAAAAGCAATCCTATTTAAGACAAATATGGTAAGATATTAACAACTAAAAATGATCACTATATTTTCTCAAAGTTTCCTAAAATTATATGTTTTAATTAGCAAATAAGGCATTATTTAGTTAAATATACACTAATCTGCATACACTTCTAGCAAAATAAAAATGTGGACATTGGATACAGTCAGGTTCAAATCCTTTTGCATATTATAATAAAAGACTTTTTACAGAATGGATTTTGGGAAGCTCCTTGCACCACTATAATTTAGAAAATACTGCAAACAGACATAAAAAATTTCTACATTTTCATTAAATAAAATGCTTCTGAGATTAAAAAATGCTGTGGTGGAGATATTTTTGATTTAGATTTTTTTTTTACAATTTTTTACTGTATTGTAAGTAAAATCCAATAAAAGAAGATATTTTGTTTATATTTTGTTTTGCATCAAACTAAAAAAAGCCAAAAATCCTATAATTGACAGGTGCATGAACAATTGAAATTTTATTCCATGAATAATAACAAATTATTATTATTATTATTTATATATTTATTGCTTGCTCACCATAACAACCTTGTTATAAGGAATTTTGCTTGGTGATCTCATCTATAATAACATACACTGAAATACATACAGTACATAGGTACACAGCCAAACATACATTCATCCATACATCTATGTTGTTCTTATTACATTAAAGGTAGTGAAATGCAGAAAGCAAAAGTGTAAATGGCTTATGTATTTGCAATATTGCAATTTTTCCAAAGAATGTTTAAATACAGAGAAATAAGCAATTTTAACTATGGACCCTTTTCACAAGACTGTCATGACGTGTTTAACCCTTATGCATTGTTGGGGATGTTTTCATCCACTCTGGGTGATTTTGAGTCTTAATTTGGCCATAACTTTTCTTGTGTGTCAGCTAGCACAATTATTTGGTGATAAATCTTGTTTTGACACATATTTTGAGAAAATGCTTTGATTTTATTTTATTTTTTTACTCAACGATACACTCTAGACAAATTTACTACCCTTTTGTTATGTTCAGAATGAAAGCTTTTTTAAACAAATCTCAGTCCTGATCAAAACTACTACATTGCTTAGTAAATTACAGGATTATAACTCTTTAATTGCCAAATTCATAAATGATGTCACTGATTTGGTGAAAAAAAAACATACAATATGATGTGTTTTTAATATAAAAAGTAATTGTGGACTGGATTTTTTTTTCTTTTATTAAAATCTTGGACATGTGAAACAACATTGCCTTTGAGGCAATTGTTTTTGATTAATTTTCACCTTTGTCTCCCTAATTTACTGTTGGTGGCTGTTTTTGTCCCATTGACTTCCATTATAACCACATTTTTTGATTGCAAAACCATCACACCATATAATCATGCATTTTTGATTGTTGGTGGTTTTTCTTGTTGGAAGAGGTAAAATTTGTAATTTTTACTGTCGATTATCAGTTGGCACTATTATCCCTTTTGATAGGTCTGTGCAAAAAAAAAAGCTTAGTTTCTGCATTTTATATGGAATAAAACAACAAATTAAAGTGTGTGTGTATATGTGTCTGTGAGAGTGTGAGAGTTACCTTTACACACTTTACATGTGTCTGAGAAAATCTACATATGCATCTCAGCTCTTAGAACTACATGGAGTAAACAAAAACAAAGACTGTGTAGTTATACCATCAAATGTGGTGCAACAAAACAGCAACCATGCTTGGTTTATTTATAGCTTTTTACTCATTAGTCTTAAACAATATCAGCAGGTTAAGTTGTTCATGTGTGGGGGGCATGATGACTCAGTGGTTAGCACTGTTACCTCACAGCAAGACGGTCGCTGGTTCGAGTCCTGGCTGTGCCAGTTTTCATTTCTGTGTGGTGTGGGTTTCCTCCGGGTGCTCCGGTTGTTTTTGAGAAAAATGAATGAAAGAATGTTAATGTGTGAAGACTCAAAAATCTTACAATTGTGTTTGGTTACAAGCTTTTTTTCCTATTTAATCAAAAGACAACTGAACAAGGGTAATTCAAACTTGTCGACTGGACTACAAAGGTAGATCAGTTGATGATATTGATAAAGATAGTAACTTGGCTCATCATAATGAACCGTTTGTTTTTTGTTAATATGAAAATTACACACTGTGCTTTTAAAGAATTGTCCTAGCCATTAACAATTTATGGCAAAACAGTGGTTGTCCTCCATCAGAAATCCAACACCACTTCCATTGTTCATTCGGCATCAGATTAGAGTATAGCTTTGTTCAAACAGTGTTAGATGCCTCCCTTGTATTCACAATACAGAAGTAAGCTTTTTCTGTGGTTGTTTTAGAATCTGTTTCAATTGCCAATGGCGGAAATGAGTAACAAATGGCAGTAAATGGTCAGTCTGCTTGCTCTAAGTGTGTTTACATCAATACATAAAAAATAATATAATAAGAAAATTGAAGTTTGCAACATCAATTAGCATAACAAGCTGTTTTAATAGCTATTTCAAGAGTTCACACTTAGCTGATGATTGATTATAAAGCTTGTTTGACATGTTGTTGTGGGAGAGAGACCTGAGCTCATAAGATCCTCGAGCCCGAGGCTCCCTCCTGTTTGCAAGGCAAGATGGGAGTTTAAGCTCAAGTAGATCTCGAGAACTCCCCTGCTGTAGAAGCTAATTAACAGATAGGGATTGCTCTTAGAGATAACTACTTACTAGGAGCATGTCTATGGTGCCGATTTGGATTAGTTAATTAACTTAAGTTGCATGTTTTTTGGACGGTGGGAGGAACCCGGGGAACCCAGGGAAACCAACGTGAGCACGGGGAGAACGTTTAAACTCTGCACAGAAACGTTGGCTGGCTTGGTAAGGACTAGAACCAGTGACGTCCTTGCTGTAAGGCAACAGTGCTAACCACTGGGCCACCGTGTCATCCATCTAGGAAAGGAGGAGAAGTAGGGGTGGGATTCTTCAAAACGAAGATGGCTGTTATATGGAACCTAGGGTATTTATATTAAGCATGTGATCCTCTCAAAATTAGTTTATAAATAAACTTCACAAATCAATGGAAGTGAATGAGTTCGCTGTACTGACATTTTATGTGACCCATAAGATTATGCTACCAGCAGTGTATTTGAATGGTTCTAAGGTTGGGGTTAGGGATTGGGGTAGGTTGAGTTAATATTACAGCCTCATATCACACCACTCCGTCAAAATTGATGCAGATATATTTCACAATCTGATAGGTAGCATATTTTGTCATCAAAATGTGCTACTTTTTAAATGAGAGGTAGGAAAAACTGAAAGGGTTGGACAAATCAACATTCATTGATTCATTCATTCAGTTTTCTTGATCAGGGGTCGCCACGGCGGAATGAAACGACAACTATTCTGTCATATGTTTTAAGCAGCGGATGCTCTTCTGATGCTCTTCAGTGGGACGCATCTATTCATATTCACACACAAACACACACATACTCATACAATATAGCCAATTTTGTTTACCCAATTCACCTATAGCGCATGTCTTTGCACTTGTGGGGAAACCCATGCAAACATGGGGACAACATGCAAACTCAATACAGAAATTCCATCTGACCCAGCTGAGACTCGAACCAGCAATCTTCTTGCTGTGAGGCAACAGTGCTAACCACTGAACCACCGTGCTGCCCCAACATATCAACAGAACACTGGAAATCTCAATATACCAATATTGTTAAACCATATTTAATATACTATAATACATTGACATTGCTCTCACTCTTACATGAAAGAATAAGGTCAATACTCCTTATAATGAATCATTATTGCCTATTATTAAACCAATCAAAGTAGTATAATTTGCTAACGTAAAAAAAATTGCCTGCAGTTTCTTGCCGTAAAATTGACTAAACCTTTTCACAACAGTCAGTCCTCCAAACAGTAGGAGAGCTTCATTAAAACCAACCTCAACGACCCTTCACATTCAACACTAGCAGTTAATCAAGCTTTCCGTGCTTTCATTAGACACGTTATGACCTCTTTATGTTGCAAGAGCTTCAGGTCGTACTTTGTTTGTTAGAGCCTTTAAATGCTGCTTTACTACTGATGTGCTCCTCAAACAAAGGTCTCGTGTTAATCGGAGGCTGTAAGAAAGAAAAAAGAGAGTTAGAGGGTTACATCTGTCTGGGTCACGGTTGTAGAGATGATGTCAGATGCCTGTGTTTTGTAATTAAGCTATGGTTCCCAACAGACCGGCTCTTTTAAGACTGGCCTCTTCCTAGTGCTTTGGTGATTACAGGAAGAGGAATAACTCTCGGAGGAACTGTCCTATAAAACCCTCCCTGTGAGGTACAGGTGTGTCTCATGGCAGGTGGACTGGCCTTTAAATAGCATACGCTTGAACAGAGAGAGATGGAGAGAGAAAACGTGTGCCGTCTTTGTTAATATCACTTGTGAGCAGAATATGTTATTGTGCCATTTCCAAACAAGCTGTAATTTTGTCAAATTGGTGTGAAAACATGGTTTAATTTTGTGTTTTTAGGATGCATACAGTACACTGCTGCTAAAATGACACTTATTTTTATCACAGCATGCTGTTTAAAATAAAAACGTTGTTCATTTCTATTTATTATTTTTATTTTTATATGTATTTTTTGCTTTATATATTATCACCATGACTTTTTAGAAAACATGTTCACTGCAATGTCATTCAGCGAATAGCTTATTTAGCAATATATACATATATAGTTAAAAGGGATAGTTCACACAAACATTAAACCTTGTAACTATTGACTGCCATGGTATTGTTGCAGCATATAGGCTCATTCTGAAAATGTCACCCTATATATATTTCTGGAGGTCGCGAATTATGTAGCCAGAGGAACGTTTGGCTGAATTTCGTCTTTGAAACGAACAAGACAGGGCGTTATGACGCCATTCCTTTTCACGCTAACCAGCTGACCGCTTACCTCCATGTGAACAGCTTTTCCACTGTTACCAGTTTGCCCAGTAGATCGCCATGTATGTCGGCGAACTTGAGACAGAGAGTGGAGTTGACGGCGATGACAGGGTTTGAGTCCGGTGAAGAACGCTTCCAGAAAGCAGAAAACAAAATAGATTAGTAAAAAATCTGGCAGCCACAAGGGCTTACCTTTTTCTGGATTGCTTTTGAAAACCCTGTGGTTGAGTTTAGGGAAGTGGGTGGGCAGGTTATTGGTGCTTTTGAAAGCACTATTTGCTGGGTTTAGGGAAGGAGTCGATTGGTCAGTCAGTCAGTCAGTCAGTCAGTCAGTCAGGCAATCAGTTGACAGTGGCCTTTGGTGGATTTACGATATAACAGCAGATGCGAATGGCACTTGCGAGAGAACTTGAGATAAATAAATAATGTCCACAGTGGCCTCTGGTGGATTCGCAAAAACAAAAACTGCAAAAAACCGTAGCTCTTGGGATGTATTTTGCTCTCTCCAGAAATGTTTATAGGAGTACGCAATCAAAATGAGCCTGGGTTGTATTTATTTATCCTACTATGGATGTCAGTGACTTCTGGTCTCCATCATATTTCATATTCTCATCTTTTGTGTTCAGCAGAACCAAAAAAATTATATTTTTTTGGAACGAGTAAGAAATGATAGAAAATTGCATTGCAGCCCAAAAATAACAATTATTTTTTAATTTGATATCAATTTTTTTTATACAGGTCAGAATGAAAATATTGTGTTTTTTATATGATGTTTTAATATATGTATCAGTTATGCTGAATACTTAACCTATAGTGTGACACAGTTCATTTAAAGCAATAAAGTATAAATTCAATTGCATTTTAATATAAATAAAATATTTTTATTTGTGAACTGAAATTGGCAAGGACTTTAAATTGGCATATCTTGTTTTTGGCCCAATCATAAAAGCTCAAAATAAAAAAAAATATCTAAATAAAAGTATTAAAGGGATAGTTCGCCACAAAATTAAAAATTCCACACTATTTTCTCACCCTCAAGTGGTTCAAGTGGCGGAAACTGCAAAATAGCACTTGACTTTAAGAGGGTAAAAAGTGTTGGACAAATGAATAAAATAATGAAAAATCTATATCATTAAAAAGAAACACTTATTTCAATCTTTATGCTTCTGATTAATACACTATTTCTTAAGAACACTACATGAGTTATTCTTAAAACACTATATGAGCTTTGAAACATGGTAATCACTACAGATCCACTCCAGATTTGCAGTTTTTCCACGATCAAATTTCACATTTCATTTACATAAACTCTCTGAGCCCACCAGCTCTGCATTTATAATATTTGAAACCCCAGCATTTGCTCAGTCAAACCAAAGGTCAAGAACAAATGAAAAAGCATACATATTTAAAACACACAAACAATCATTAAAATAATTGTTTTAGATTATCGGGAACCTGTTTAAAAGCAATTTCCTGAAGTCATTGACTGATGCCTTTAGTACACACAGAGCCAGAGAGACTCGTGCGTCAAGTAGTACATCATGCTAACGTTCGATTAGTCTTGATCAATTTCTGGAAGCCAAACAATGTTCCTTCAGGTGCCGGTAGGTTGTTAAGGAGCTCTTCGGCGAGTGTTTTTCTAATTGATGAAGAGTGTTGTGTAATTGCCTGCGGTGGATGATGTTTAATCTGCTAATAATGTCAGTGAGTGATATTAGCAGGAGGCCATAGACTAATTAAACCAACAGACGCCTTTGCGCAGTCTGGGGTGAACCTTAACAAACCCTTTCTGTGCTTTACTCCGTCTGATGCCTTGTGTAATCTGAGACGCGCATGCTGCGGTAGACATGGAGAAATAACAAATCTGAAGAGCCTAAAAGAGGCTAGGCTGAAAAAAATGGGGCAAATGAAAGAAATGTTCCTGGCTGAAATGAAAATGAAGCTTTAATGACAGCATTTTTGGGTTACTGATATAATGATGTTGACCTAGTTCACTGTAATTATGGTAATACAATTGTTATGCAAGTACAAATAAATAATACAAATTGGCACAAGATGATTTTTCCGAGGTTGGTAGTAACAAAACATTTTTTTAATCTACAACATCTAAACCAAACAGTATACACCTAATTATTTTTTTGCTTAAAGTAAATGAGTTTTTTTATGTAATGAAAATAATAAAATTCTAGATTTATTTTAATTTAATTATATTTATTGTCTTCTATTTATTAATTTGGTTAAATAATGTATATACATACAGTTGAAGTCAGAATTATTAGCAATTATTAGAATTATTAAAATTTATTAGCCCCACTGAATTTTTAGCCCCCCTGTTTATTTTTTCTCCCAATTTCTGTTTAACGGAGAGAAAAAAATTTTCAACATATAATTAGGCAAGCTATTGTATAACGATGGTTTGTTCTGTAGACAGTCGAAAAAAAAATAGCTTAAAGAGGCTAATAATTTTATATTATATATGTATATATGTTTCTGTGTGGAGTTTGCATGTTCTCCCTGCATTTGTGTGGGTTTCCTCCGGGTGTTCCGGTTTCCCCCACAGTCCAAAGACATGCGGTACAGGTGAATTGGGTAAGCTAAATTGTCCATAGTGTATGGATGTGTGCATATGTAAGCGTTTCCCAGTGATGGGTTGCAGCTGGAAGGGCATCCGCTGCGTAAAACAAATGCTGGATAAATTGGCGGTTAATTCTGCTGTGACGACCCCAGATTAAGAAAATGAATGAATGAATATATATATATATATATATATATATATATATATATATATATATATATATATATATATATATATATATATATATATATATATATATATGTAATGTGTTCAAAGTACTTTATAAACAATTATAGTATATATTTATATCCATTGTTGTGGGTAACCCACATTACGCAAATTACGTAATAATCTTACTTTTAACGAGAAAAGTAACACATTACTTGTGCTGTGCTAAAAGTTTTGTTATTTTTAAAAAAATGTAACTCAAGTTAATTTTTAGATTACTTAACACACTTTTTAAAATAGTTTGCTGATTTACAATTTGTGTAATCATGTTTAATCACACTCACTGAGAAAATGAGCTCCCCGCGGGAACAGACAAAAACCACGATGGCAGAGCTTTACATTTCTGTGATGGAAATATTCTTATTATTTATAGGAAAAGGGGATTGTCTCAATGTACTGTATAGTGATTTTACTGAACTAATAAGACAAAAATACAGAAGTAGCAAACACACTGCTTTCAACTTTTATTAATCTGTAAATACAGCATGTATAGTGTCAGGAAGTTCTCAGAAGATAACATTATTCTTTTTGTTTTCATTCATTTTTTGAAGAGAAATGAAGGTGTCGGTTATATAGTGCATTGTTAATTACAGATATCCTCTAGTTAAAAAAGAAAAATACCCTGCAAGTTCTGAAAGAGATCAAGCCTCTGGCAGGTATGAAAACTCAAAAGTAACTCATAGCGTAACACACTACTTTTTATTAAAAGTAAGGGAACTAGTTTCTTTTTGGGGAGTAACTCAATATTGTAATGCATTACTTTCAAAAGTAACTTTCCCCAACACTGAGTTTTTGAAAAAGTCAATTTTATGTTTTATTTTATTAATTTTCATTTTATATATATATATATATATATATATATATATATATATATATATATATATATATATATATATATATATATATATATATATATATATATATATATATATATATATATATATATATATTTATTTATATATATATATATATATATATATATATATATATATATATATATATATATATATATATAAATACTGTTTTAGAGTCTGTTTTTATTTGTTTATATTTTTTCCAAAATCAAAAAGTATTGAATTGTATATTACAAAAAAAAAAGCAGTAAGTGATATATTCACCTTATACCAAAAATTTTATTTTGCTTAAAGTAATTGAAGCCTATTTTATATTTACACTTAGTCATTTAGCAGACGCTTTTATCCAAAGCGACTTACAAATAAGGACAAGGATATATTTATTTGTTTGTTAGTTTGTTTAAATTATAATGATATACACTCACCGCTTAGTAATATTCCTCAGAGATTTTGGTGGAATCTGATAGCATGACGCAGTTGCTGCAGAATTGTCTGCTTCACATCCATAACGCAAATCTCCTGTTTCACCACATCCCAAAGGTGCTCTATTGGATTGAGATCTGGTGACTGTGGAGGCCATTTGAGTATAGTGAACTCATTGTCATGTTCAAAAAACAAGTCTGAGATGATTCCCGCATCAATTATGCGTTATCCTGATAATTGGTACTAATGGGCCCAAAATGTACCAAGAAAATATCCCCCACACCATAACACCACCAACACCTGCCTGAACCAGCCTGAACCATTGAAACAAGGCAGGATGGATCCATGCTTTCATGTTGTTGATGCCAAATTCTGACCCTACCATCCGAATGTCACAGCAGAAATCAAGACTCATCAGACAAGGCAACGTTTTTCCAATCTTTCATTGTCCTATTTTGGTAAGCCTGAGTGAATTTTAGCCTCAGTTTCCTGTTCTTGACTGACAAGATTGGCACTCATTGTGGTCTTCTGCTACTGTAGCACATCCGCCTCAAGGTTGGACGTGTTGTGCATTCAGTGATGCTCTTCTGCCTACCTCGGTTGTATCAAGTGGTTATTCGAGTTACTGTTGCCTTTCTAACAGCTGGAACCAGCCTGGCCATTCTCCTCTAACCTCTGGCGTTAACAAGGCATTTGCGCCCCTAGGACTGCCGCTCACTAAATATTTTCTCTTTTTTGAACCATTCTCTGTAAACCCTAGAGATGGTTGTGCATAAAAATCCCAGTAGATCAGCAGTTTCTGAAATACTCATACCAACCCACCTGGCATCAACAACCATGCCATGTTTAAAGTCCCTTAAATCACCTTTCTTCCTCATTCTGATGCTCGGTTTGAACTGCAGCAGATCGTCATGACCATGTCTACATGCCTAAATCCAGTGAGTTGCAGCCATGTGATTGACTGATTAGAAATTTGCGTTAACGAGCAGGTAGACAGGTGTACCTAATAAAGTGGCCGGTGAGTGTAATCACATGTTATATTTGCATCCTACCAAAATAGCAGTTTATGTATTGTATGATTTTGTATATATTTATTTAAATACTGTAATAATACTTGAGCATTCCAGGCACACATCAAATGAAGATTCACGAGGCAAAATCTTCACTGTTGTACGCTTGGTAATTTCAAATGCCTTATTGTGTATGTAATTTCAGTTACTGCTATTAAACTTAATTATCTAACACATCCTGCTCTCCATTTGCGAAAGATAACAGCAGCATTTTCAGCACACCACTGATATTGTTTCAGTCTGACATAATGCAAGAGGGCTGCTGAAAGCTTTTTTGTAGGCTGAACCGAATTCACTTTTCCCAAAGATCAATATCTTTCAGATCAATGTAGAGGCACATCCCTCTCTAGATCCTTATGCTGATGATATCTTTCGCTAATGCGCTTACCTCCGCCATTTGAAACCATTAGGGTTGCTGTGCATATTTTCCTCAAGTGTCTGTGGCCTGGCAGTAATCACTTCCTGTAGCTTTGAGCCAATATACTGCATTCATTACTTGTTTTATGCAGTATGGTGATGTTGTCTCCATATTAATTCAGTATACAAGCTATTTGACGTCCTTTACTGGATAGAAATATTCTAAACACTTTCTTGGAGTTAACATTTTCTTATGACTTACACTGCATCCGGAAAGTATTCATAGCGCTTCGTTTTCCCAAATTATTTTATGTTACAGCCTTATTCCAAAATGGATTCAATTCATTTATTTCCTCAAAATTCTACACACGATACCCCATAATCACACCTGAAAAATCACATGTACATAAGTATTTACAGCCTTTGCTCAATACTGTGTTGATGCACCTTTGGCAGCAATTACAGCCTCAAGTCTTTTTGAATATGATGCCACAAGCTTGGCACACCTGTTTTGGGGAATTTTTGCCCATTCCTCTGCAGTACCTCTCTAGCTCTATCAGGTTGGATGGGAAGCAACGGTGTACAGCCATTTTCAGATCTCTCCAAAGATGTTCAATAGGATTTAGGTCTGGGACCTGGCTGGGCCACTCAAGAACATTCACCGAGTTGTTGTGAAGCCACTCAATTGATATTTTGGTGGTGTACTTTGGGTCATTGTCCTGCTGGAAGATGAACCATTGCCCCAATCTGAGGTCAAGAGCACTCTGAAGCAGGTTTTTTTAAGGATGTCTCTGTACATTGCTGCATTCATCTTTCCCTCTATCCTGACTAGTCTTCCAGTTCCTGCTGCTGAAACACATCCCCACATCATGATGCTGCCACCACCTTGCTGTAGGGATGGTATTAGCCTGGTGATGAGCGGTGCCTGGTTTTCTCCAAACGTAACGCCTGGCATTCACTCCAAAGAGTTCAATTTTAGTCTCATCAGACCAGAGAATTTTGATTCTTACCACAGGTGAACTCCAATTAAGCTGCTGAAACACCTCAAGAATAATCAGTGGAAACAGAATGTATCTGTTTCAATTTATAGTGTCACAGCAAAGGCTGTGAGTCCTAATACATGTGACTTTTCAGATTTTTTATTTTGAGTAAATTTGCAACAATTTCAAAAAATCTTTTTTCACGTTGTCATTATGGGGTATTGTGTGAAATAAATGATTCAAATTAATTCATTTTGGAATAAGGCTGTAACATTAAAAAAATTGAAAAAAGAAAAAAGAAAATGACATTTATTTTAGCTTCATAAATATTTATTGCAGTGTAAAATAATTTTTGACACATTTAGCACATCCTCCTTCTTATATCTTTGATATTAAAACTTTTTTCATTCAGTTTTCAAGTTTAGAATTTTTGACACATTACAGTCAGAGGTCACTTTATGTGAGGATTTGTAGAGAAATTAAATTCATGTTGACTTCATTTATGATAGATTTTAATATACATTATATCATAATTTAAATTATTGAGTATAATAAGAAGTAAAAACAGACAATTTAGATATAGAAATATAAGTTATGGCTATAGAAAATAAGGCCAAATATAAAATATTTAAACTTTAGATATGAAGAATATAGCTATAGAAAAAAATATTAGTTATTGAAAAAATATCTTAGCTATTGACCTTATTCTTCAGTGCGGAAGTGTGCTCGTTGTTGTGATTGTTTTAGAACTTCTGATTCAGTTGCCTATGGGAGAAAAGACTAGAAACAATAAATGGCAGAAAACTGTCAAACTACTTGCTCTAGGTTTTGCATGACAATACAGACAAAGCAGAATAATAGAATAAGAAAATATCAGTTTACAACATCAAGTAGCGTAACAAGCTGTTTTAATGTCTAAAAATGAGTGGAAGTGAATGAGACCGGAAGTTTCAAGCCAAAAAGATTAAAGAGGCTGCACCCGCTCATACGCAAAGAATAAGGTCAATACAAACGATCATGAAAAAACTTGGAAGTGTTTCAAATAGAATGCAAGGTTCATTGAGAGGAAAGAGTGTATCCTACAGGTGGTTTGTCAAATCCACTCACCTGCATTGAGCACACTCAAAAGTGTTGTATGCACAGACATCCATTAGCCTACATAATAAATTTTGTTTGTTAAGCGCAAATATTTGTTTCAAAACTATTTCTAAATTCAGTTCCAATTTCCAGCAAATGAATAAATGAAAAATAATAACGAAGTGTGGTCAAACAACTTTTAGAGTGATATCCAAATACACATGCTATGCCCCAACCTGACAGGTGGACAAATCTATACTTGTTTTTAATAAAACAAATATAAATATGCATATAATAAATAATACTACTACTAATAATAACATTATAAAAAGCAAATTGTCATAAATAAACTGAAAAAGCCCCCCAAGATGAAGGCAGTGGTTTTTATATTTATGTAGAAAGTATTAATTTTTGTAACATTTGAATCCTTTAATTCTTTTTCATTTGTAAAGATATTTGCGTATTGCTGTACATCCTGTGTGTATTAAGCAATGTGTAAGGGAGGCGCACAACTAACGTGCTCTGCGCTGGACTTTAGACCTGCTCTCTGCTGGTCTATTGTGCAGTCTATTTTAGTTCCTCAAAATATTAACTCGCCAGCAATGCGCCTTAACACACCTCCTTTTTTAGACCAGCATGTCTATGGGCTCACATACTGTATGAGCGCAAATGCATTTGATATATAAACAGCGAGCTTCTGTGAAACTAGCTAATAACCTTGCGCAGCATTTCGTTAGGTGTGTGATAGGGCCCAATAAATTTAATCACCCATTTCTAATAACTGATTTCTTTCATCTTTGCCATGATGACAGTAAATCATATTTTACTAGATATTTTTCAAGCTTAACTAGATTAATTAGGCAAGTTAGGGTAATTAGGTAAATTATTGTATTATGTAAAAAATATAATGGGTGATGCGGTGGCGCAGTGGGTAGCACGATCGCCTCACAGTAAGAAGGTCGCTGGTTCGAGCCTCGGCTGGGTCAGTTGGCATTTCTGTGTGGAGTTTGCATGTTCTCCCCGTGTTCGCATGGGTTTCCTCCCGGTGCTCCGGTTTCCCCCACAGGCCAAAGACATGTGCTGTAGGTGAATTGGGTAAGCTAAAAATTGGCCATAGTGTATGTGTGTGATTGAGTGTGCATGGGTGTTTCCCAGTGATGGGTTGCAGCTGAAAGGGCATCCACTGCGTAAAACATATGCTGGATAAGTTGGCGGTTTATTCCGCTGTGGCAACCCCAGATTAATAAAGGGACTAAGCCAAAAAGAAAATGAATGAATGAATGAATGAAAAAAATATATATCTTAAATGGGCTAATAATACTGACCTTCAGGGTTATACAAATTAGAAACTGCTTTTATTCTAGCCGAAATAAAACAAATAAGACTTTTTCCAGAAGAAAAAATATTATAGGAAATACTGTGAAAGATTCCTTGCTCTGTTAAACATAGTTTGGGAAATACTTGAAAAGAAAAAATAAAGAATTTAATAATCTAATCATTTTGACCTTAACTGTATATATTTAATGTGTTTGTTACATGTTTAATGTTTTTTGTCTTCATAGATTCTTGCCAACATCATCATCTTCATCTGTGGAAATGTGGCGGGGGCCTACCACAAACACCTGATGGATCTGGCTCTTAAACAGACGTACCATGACACCTGCAACTGCATAAAGTCTCCCATCAAGCTGGAATTTGAGAAGCATCAGCAGGTACAGCCGTCAGGAGCGCACAGATTGCCTGACTTGCACTGTTTTCAGCTAAACTGCATGCTGTCCAGTCCTATAGGGAGAAGTAAACGTAGGCCTAGTTTGGGGAGGTATCGGATAGGTTTAAGCATGAGTCATTCCTGCAGCTGTTTTAAAGAGATCATTATATCAGCACAATGGGCGGCTAATATCCAGAGGCGGAGGGGGCCTGAGAGTTGCATTGTCCCAAAATAGCTTTGTCCCCCCACCACCAGTGCTCTGTTTCCTGTTGAATACGGGTGGGGCGGAAGTCTGCCTCTTGCCTTGGTTAGTTGTGCTTATTGCTGTTTTGCGTGAAATAATGATAACATGTGTGTCCATAGAGATGCTGAGTGAAATATGAGCGCTGAGATAAAGGCAGATCGGTTGACTGCACTTCTGCTCCATCAGGAATTAACACATCTCTTTGAAACATCACCCTGCCCTCAACTCCAATATTCCATGAATGTTATCAGGGTTGTTTTTTTGGCTTTCCTGGCAGAACAATTGCAGAGCACAAGGCAAATACAATGTCCCACTCACTCTCTGCACAGCTTGATTGGATCTTGTATGTGTTGTGAGAATGAAAAGCGTCAGTCGGTTTATCAGCGGTCGGTTCTTTCTGCCGTATTGTAAAACATGCTGGAGCATTTCCTTCATTGACCTCCTGCGGTGCTGATCACACACTGGTCATTCCAATCAGAACATTAGTTCAGCACAGACCATCAGCCTAATTACAGACATGCCTCATTGTACTTTCCAAGGGCGAATAAAGCATTGCTGTTGAAATTTATTTTGTGATTAGGAGAGTTCCGCAGAGCTTGAGGTTTATAAACCCCAAAACCAAACTGCACACTGCCATTTAAAAAATATATACTTGTTTACCATTTGTAAAAAAAGTCTGTTATTTGTTTTGTTTAAAATTCTGTAAAATAGGACTATTCATTCATTCATTTTCTTGTCGGCTTAGTCCCTTTATTAATCTGGGGTCGCCATAACAGAATGAACCACCAACTCATCCAGCATTTGTTTTATGCAGCGGATGCCCTTCCAGCTGCAACCCATCACTGGGAAACACATACACACTCATTCACACACACATACACTACGGACAATTTAGCCTACCCAGTTAACCTGTACCACGTGTCTTTGGACTGTAGGTTAATTTAGCATACTTTTGCATACTTTGAAATTATGGATACTTTGATAAAGCTGAATTTGCATTTACAGTGTCACAGGGTATGAGGATTTTAATAAAGTGAAAATAATTGAATAGAATTCAATTTAGATCACTTATTTTAGGCTCTATTATAACGATATAGGCACATAGTTTGAAGTGCATGGCGCAAAAGCATTAAGAGCATGTCTGAATACACTTTTGCTATTTTATAGACGGAAAAATATGTTTTTGCGCAGGGTCTAACAGGGTTGTGCTTATTCTCTTAATGAGTTATGAGTGTGCTTTGAGCATTTTGAGTCAGTTCTGTTGCGCCATGGTGCATTTGTTTAACAGACCATCTGCAGCATGAAGATAAAGAACGAGCCTCATACATTTAGCCTCTTTACTTATGCTCTTTACCTTACTCCTTTACTTTGCTCCTTTACTTTACTCCTTTATTTTTTTTACATATTTAATTTCGTTTGTTAAACCAAATATTTGTTTCAAAACTATTTCTAAATTCAGTTCTAATTTCCAGCAATAGAATAAATGAATAGTAACAACGAAGTGTGGTAAAAAAAAACACACATCCTGTTCTTATGGCCTCTGGTGATGCAAACGTCTCCAAAACCCGACAGGTGGACAAATCTAAACTTGTTTTTATTAAAAAAATACAAATATGCACATAATAAGTTATACTGCTAATAATAATGACATTATACAGATGCAAATGGTCTTGAATAAACTGAAAAAGTCCCCCGAGTTGAGGCAAGGAGGTATAGGTTTTTAATTTATGTAGAAAATAATACTTTTTGTAACATTTTAATCCTTAAATTTATTTCTTTTATATGTAAAGATATTTGTGTATCGCTGTACATCCTGTGTGTCTTAAGCAATGTGTAAGTGTTTGGACCTGCACAGATGCATAACTAACACGCTCTGCGCTGGACTTAAGACCATCTTTTAGTTGGTCAATGATGTGGTCTAGTTCAGTTCCTCAAAATAGCAATGCGCCTTAACACACCTCCTTTTCAGACCGGCACACCCATGAGTCCACAAAGTGGTGCAAATGGATTTGCTATAAACAACATAGAGCAAAATGTGAAAATTAGGGTTGTGTTGGTCTGACAATAGCAACAAATCACACCATACACGTTTTGCGCCTTATTGCGCCGAGTGTGATAGGGCCCTGTATATTTAAATAAATATATATATATATATTTATGACTGATTGTCAAGGGCTTGTTACACTAAATGACATTTCATTTATTTTCTTTTGTAAAAAGCTCTATTTTTAGTATTAGTCTGTATCATTAAAGTTGTTTTATTAATATTGTTGGGTAAACTGCTGAAAAAAACAGCAGTTGATACTGAAAAAAATACATTCTGATTATTGCAATCCTCAAAAATCTCCTTTCTAATAATGCTGTTATACCTAATGAATATATTTTTTTATTCTATTTAGAATTACAAGTTTTTGCTTGTGGGCATGTAAAACACTGTATCAAATAAAATAATGAATAATTTAGTGTACTGTATTGTCATGTAAATAAGATGCTAGAATTAGCTTTACAGTGTAATTAACAGATCCAGTGCAATATATGACACTGAATTTGCTTTACACTGAAAGACAAAAACAGTGCCCTGAATAATGCAACTTTGAATTCAGTTTATATTGCAGGTTATTAACCACCCAACAGTGTGTCAAACATTGAGCCTGTCCTATAAAGTTAATCATGATTATTCACCACATTTTAACAATAAATGTGTGTTCTAGCATTTCACTGAAAGACATGTTGAAATGTCATACCACATCATGAAATGGTGAAATTATCATAGATTTAAAAGCAGTAAACACACTTTTCTGAAACACCACATAGTCCTCAGGGTGAGTTTTGATGATTTCACAGACTGTTGTGTATGTTTCAGCTTTTTTACGTACAAAAAAATCCCCTGCAATACTTTAAAAAGACAAGACGTAGTCCTTTAATGCAAATAATACATTTGAACTTGGCATTTTATATGTTTATTTTAAGATGATATGTTAAAAGTCCCATGAAGTGCTTTAAAATATGCATTTTTATTCGATGTTTGACAATCTCAACTAAACACTAAGAGAGGGTGGGACATAGTGTAGCTCCTCCCCTTTTAAAAAAACAGCCTATAGCGTTTTGTTTTTATCCCCGCTCTGCCAGTGAGAGCAATTGAGCTCAACTGCATCAAATGAAAAGCAAATGAGAAGCTTCTTGAAGGGGGTGGGATTTGTCAGATATTAGAGAGCATTTGATTGGTTATGATGTGATGAGAAACTGTAGTTTGAGGTGACGTAAAAGAAAACCGTTGCTCCAAATACTGCAGAAGATGAACTCTGGGACTCCTGTCAAGTTATTATTTGTTGTTTCTAAAATTTGGATAAGCGACAAAACTTGTCAGGTAGTGTATATCTGAGCTTTAACAAACCAATCATACCAATTGAAACAGTAGATGAAGAACCTCAAGATGGATAAATGACATCATTTCCTTTAGCAGTCGCTTTCTCAGACCACAGCGCATGCACATTACACTTGAACCCATTAGTGTGGACAGCCTGCGCTGATTTGTCTCATTTTTGATGATAATACATTAATGGACCTTTATTTAAAAGCACTTATGTCTTCTCCTCAATACAACAGTAAATGTGTATAAATAGTTTCTTCTTTTTTTCAGTCACAATCAGCACATGGCACACTCTCTATTATTTTGTTTCCTTTTATTTGACCTTCACTAAACCAGGTGCTCTCTGAAGGGAAAACAAAGGAACCGTAGAAGAGTGGCAGCATAATAAAAAGAGAAATTAATGGGCTTTTCGAATCTCTAATGTTGTTCATATTTCATATTGTTCGTACTGTTCGTCGGGTCATTCATTCGACGTAACCCTTTGCTAACCTTCCCTCAAGTGGGATGCATTGTTTAACCCAGGGTCATGAATGGACTTAATTAGTGGTTGACCAATATGGGTTTTTTTTAAATGGCCAATCTGAGTACACTACTTAAAGAGCTGCAAGACTTATTGTATAGCTGATATTATACACTCTCTGAAAAAATGGTACAATGTTGTACCAAAAAAGGTACAAACCCTTGTCACTGGGAAAAAGTACCTTTCTATGGGACAGAATTGAACCTTAAGACAAAGAAACAAATTTGTACCATTGCAGTTTGTACCTTTAGGGGGATGATTTGTACCATGGGAAACCAAAATGCACCGTTGGTTTTTAAAACCTGCAGATACAATATTGCACCTGCATCAAAGTTACAAATCTGATCCATGAAGGTACCCCCCAGTGACAAGACACTTTGTACCACAGTGTCAAATGTGTTCCTTCAAGAACTATTTAAAGGCATTTTGTTATATCCAAAATGTGTCAATTTATTTACAGTAAATATAAAACATCAAGTACATTTTTAAACAATGTTTTTTAAAAAGCTTATTTTTGTGTAAATGCACCTTTTCCACAGTAAAGAATAAAAAATACTTCAGCATAAATCAAAAGATCACTTTTCACAAAACTGTTACAGAAATACATTCTCCTGTGTACAATATAAAACTTTTTTTCTCCAATTTTCACACAATACATTTTTAATCACTTAAAAGTTAATTTAATTTACTTCATTTTAAAATAGAATTATGCAAAATGATTGTATTGAGATTTGCACAATGTTTGACTAGTTTTACAAAACTAAAATGTCTGCATGAACACTGCATATGCGTAGTGGGAAGCAAACACTAAAAGGTGCGGATATCAATAATGAAAATGTATTTATCAGAAAATGCTTACCTAATGTTTATTAAAAATGCCTTAAATGTTTCATTTACAATAATTATAGTTTTGTTTTACCAGTTGTTTTGTATTATAGAAATTAATTATTTATTTATTATTCGAGTTTCTTTAAACATTCATTCATTCATCCCTTTATTAGGTCCGTTTATTAATCCAGGGTTGCCACAGCGGAATGAACTGCCAACTCATCCAGCATTTTTTATGCAGCGGATGCCCTTCCAGCTGCAACCCATCACTGGGAAACACCCATACACACTTATTCACACACACACATACATTACGGACAATTTAGCCAACCCAATTAACCTGTACCACATGTCTTTAGACTCGGGGAAACCAGAGCACCCGGAGAAAACCCACGCGAATGCAGGGAGAACATGCAAACTCCACATAGAAACGCCAACTGTCCCAGCCGAGGCTCGAACCAGCGACCTTCTTGCTGTGAGGCGACAGCACTACCTACTGCGCCACTGCATTGCCTTTTTTAAACATGTGCTTTTAATTGCTGCTTCATGTTTAAATATGAAAATTATTCATAAAATCACTTTGCCTTTACAGTAATATCTATTTTCATAGGTATTGTAATAAAGAAGGAGTATGTACCTTTTTTATGGGAACAATTGCGTACCTTCATTTCAGTTGTACTATAAAAAGCACAGAACAATATCATAAGAGGTCTTTTCTGTACCATAAAAGGTACAACTTGTACAAAGGTACAAAACTGTTACTTAAGGAACATTATTTGTACCACCGTGTACCTTTTTTCTGAGAGTGTACTATAAGATAAGATAAGATTTATCTAGTTAGATAGCTATGCTGAAAATATAAAAATGTTGGTCATTTAAAGGCATAAAACATGATTAACGATGCATTTCAATGGTTTTAATCAAAACACCCAGTGAGTGAAAAAAATTTGCATGTGTTTTTTGGTAGAATCACAATAATTTTTTTAGTTCATTAGTGGCAGTAGACGTCTGTTACACTTCTGTGATTGAGTCTGTTCATCCATCCACATTATTTCTCAAATTTGAATTTTTCTCATTTCACATTTTGTGACGAAAGTGCTCAAGGGCCTTTGTTTGAAACACCATATACTTCTCCTGTATACTGTGTGTACACTCAGAATACCTGTGGCAGAAACAGAGCAGACTGTTTTAGGTACTGTAAGATTCCATTCTATCAGCCCAACGGCAGAATCCGATGAATAGTCAAAGGTTAAATGTGTGTAAGCCTTTATAGCACTTCTGAAAAGAATTGTTTTATTTATTAGAATTTATTTAAATTTGATTTCACCTCAGAGTTCATTCTGAACATATATAAAACATATTTACCCATTATGTTTTTAGCTGATCACATTATTAGTTATGATGTAATTTAGATTTTGATATTTTCTAGGGTCCGAAATTCTTCATTGTGCATTTATTAGGAACCAAACGCCGTTTGGTGTTCCACTCCCCAGGATTACGTTTCTTCTCATGGACATTATCTCGACACTCTAAAGTTAGTCAGAGGAGGCAGGGTTTACTGATACTCAGGTAGACTGGTTGCCTCCTGCTCACTCCTACTAAAAGAGAAGTTTATTTAGTCATTTCCATACAACTTGCTAATATCAGTGTATAAATGATTACAAAGTATTCATGCTGCTGTGCTACACAGCTCCGTACAGTCAAATGCGCCTTGAAAATCGATAAAATCATGTCACAACATAATGGTAGCGCAGACTCCATTTAATCTACTGGATACAATGAATTTGGGAGACTCCAGAATTAATCAAAACGGTTAACATTTATTTTCCAGATGAAAGTGTATCATGCCAATTACAGAATCAAACAATAAAAGCCAATTCAGAAATAAATGCCTACATCAATTACTTAAAGACAAATGTAAGAGTATAGATGGACGTCCAAATTATACATACAGTAGTGTTGAGTTTGAGAGCTCTTCACTATGGGCCAGTTTGGATACAGACTTGTGACCCCTAGATATTTCGTCCTTCCCTTTAAATACCCTTATGAGAGCAATAAATGGTTCTTTTGTCAAAGTTAACAAGTGACTTAAAGATTTACTCATCTGTTGGGATTTTATCAATATTTATCAAAGATAGTGAACAAAACCTTGCTACCAATCACACCTGAGTATTTATTAATACTTGAGGGGACGGAAAGTTCAAGGAAGAGGGCAAGAATGTGCCAAAGTATATCCTGGGCCTTTTCTTCAGATTCCAGAGTTTCTTGTTGTTTTATTACATGGCACATTTAAGTCTGTGTAAAATCCATCCCTACAGTACTGTGTTCCACAATGTAAAGTATCTTACTTGTTCCTTAATAGTGTCATAAGGTCACATGATCTTTTTAAATTCTAAAATATGGTAATTTGGTAATTAGCATATGTCATTTAAATTGGTGTTAAAACAAAAGTGTTGCTTAATGCTTTTAAACTGCTTTTTTCATTAATGTGTAACTATATATGCTAGATGATATGCTAGAGAATTGTTTGCTGAGATGATTCTTGCTCTTACAACTCTAATCGGTAGCTGGCTACCTACAGTATGACTGATCAACTAGCTCAATGTGCTAAGCATTGCATGCTAGTTGTGCAAAAGGGAAGTAAAGAGTAAAAGTAAGGTAAAGAGAAAGGAAAGAAGAGGAGAATGGAGTGTTGGAATGGAATGTTTACCTGTTTTCTCACTTAAAGCATTCAGTTTTACAAAGGCCGCTTACAAAGTCCACCATGTAAATAGCAAATGTGCCATGGTGCGACACAACTGACTCTTAAAGGGAATGGGAGATGAGGCTAAGCTTGATTTAATGCACATTATGCTCAAAACACACCCATAACTCATTAAGAGAATAAGCACAACCCTGTTAGACCACGCACCAGGGCGCATAGGGTAATTTTCTATTCTTAAAATAGCAAATGTGGATTCAGACATGCCCTTAATGCTTTTGCGCCAATGCGCTTTAGACTTTGTGCCTAGATCATTAAAATAGAGCCCCATGTGTGTCTTTGTCACCTCAAACTGACCACACCACATACATTTGATAAACATTGCTACCTAATGGTCAAAAGTTATGAACTCATTGATTTATCTATTCAGTTTTCATGATTTTCTGATATTTAAAGTTGAAATATATTAGGAACTCAATGTTTCACTTCATCTGAATCTCTCTGTAGAGTTTATTGTATTTGAAATGATATTAAATGCAAAATAAGCATCCATATCTCTTTCCTTTTCTTTTACACCAATAGGAGCGTCTTTTACTATCCCTGCTTCCAGCCCACATCGCACGAGTCATGAAGGCGGAGATTATCCAGAGACTGAAGGGACCCAACTTCAGCCAGACGGAAAACACCAACAACTTCCACAACCTCTATGTACAGAGACACACTAATGTAAGGTAGGGCTTGTGGCACACATAGCGTCATTTGTTTGCTCTCAGCTGATTTATTTTTGTCAGCCTAGAAAATATATCCCATACACTGCACCTGCTCTCCACGGAGCTGTCATACCCTCAATAGATCCTGTCAAACCATCCTGCCCTCCTTCAGTCTGCACCAGAAAAAAAACAAGCTATTCATCAACCTAGATGGAAGTAACCCTCAATCTAAAAAGCCTAGACACTTTTTGTACGCTTCTATTAAAAAGTAAAAACAAACACAGTCTTCTGCTAAATAGGGCATACTGTTGAAGTGGCTCTTCATCATAACATAAATATAATTTTCCTCAATGCATCAGAGGACAAGGAGTTCTTTGCTGATTTAGAAGCAGTACCGCATTCTGCTTCAAAGAGGTTCTCCTTCCACTTCAATATCCTTTTTTCATTATTGAGGATGCTCTGCTCATTCTCAATGTAACCGACTGAAGGAAAAAGCGAAGGATATTTTCTTGGCATCTGCATAATGTTCTGTTTCTGAGATTCACACTGGATTTCACACTGGATCTTACAGGGCAGGCTGAAAAACACACTCGTGTCATTGATGTTACTGAAGGATTTTGGCAGTATTGAAAGAATGTGTTTCTGCTTCAATGAAAGATAAGTTGGACCGCATACTGTATATGGCATAATGACAATTACCATTGAAAATACTTCCATTTGTGCAGTAGTTTTAGTCCTTGGATTTGATAGACAGTGTGTTTCAAGAGTGCTGATGTACAGTAGCTTTTTTGTTTTACTGTATATGGATGATTTTCCACATGGTAGGTGATAACAAGTAAATTACTTTATGAATCTAAGTTTAATTGAAGTAATTTGCCCAAAAACACTGATTATTTCAGGAGTAAAACAAGTGATTTTTTTTCAAGTGAGTCATTAAATTCATTTGTTTTCTTTTGGCTTAGTCCCTTTATTCATCAGGGGTCGCCACAGCGAAATGAACCGCCAACTTATCCAGCATATGTTTTACACAGCGGATGCCCTTCCAGCTGCAGCCCAGTACTGGGAAACATTCATACATACTCAGTCACACACATACACTATGGCCAGTTTATTTTATTCAATTCACCTTTTGTATACCACATGTCTTTGGACTATGGGGGAAACCGGAGCACCCAGAGGAAACCAACGCAAACACGGGGAGAATTGTGCACACACAAATGCCAACTTACCTAGCCAGGACTCTAACCAGATGTAATGATGACTATATATATATATATATATATATATATATATATATATATATATATATATATATTTATATATATATATATATATATATATATATATATATATATATATATATATATATATATATATATATATATATATATATATATATATTTATATATATATATATATATATATATATAGTAAAAAATATATTTTAATAAAATGTAATAAAAAATGCTATCTGCACACCGAAATAAAAGTACAAAGACTGCCACCTGGTGGTTCAAATTTATTGATATGAACGTTTTAGATACAAACGCGTACAATCGCAATAGTACAATTTGTGAATGATAATAGACATGCACAATATGCAACTTTTTTTTTAAAGGAATAATACATTATGCAGTCATGAACATTTTTTGACAGTTATTATGACGTTGATTTGATGCCTCACAAAAGTTGTAGACACCTCTAACAATATCTAAATGCTTTTGTGATGCAAAATTAATTTAAACATCCAGTTATTCTTTACACCGATTAAGGAACCGGCTACTATAATACTACTATGACTACTATAATAAATAAAATCCGCTCTAACTGTAAAACTAAATAAATTGCTAAATACATGAAAGTGTAAAGCATGCAGCCTATATCAAAGGTTGATATTTAACAAACCGTTTACTATGAATTTTATGTAATATAGCTCACGTGGATAATTGAATATTAATCAGATGTTGTCATTATGCTACTGTGCCATCAGCCAATCGTTGCATTGCTGATCATGATTATGAAGATCGATAGATCTGTCCTTCACAACAAGCAGCGATCTCAGATCAATTCATCCAGACATTTTAATCTTATTTATGAACTTATTTGAAGAAGCAAATTAGCTAGAGATCAGTTATCAAGATTAAAAGATCCAGAATCTGTCAAATCATCTTCGATCATTTAAGCAAGGTATGAAAAACGAACCCCTGGAGACATATTTATAATAATAGAATATATTAACATAGATGTACGTGTGTGTGTGTGTGTGTGTGCGTGCGTGCGTGCGTGCGTGCGTGTGTGCGTGCGTGTGTGTGTGCGTGCGCGCGTGTGTGTGTGTGTGTGTGTGTGTGATAAATTGATGTGTCAGAATTCAATCATTTTGGAGAAAGTGGCCTTTTATATAAAAGTTATATGTCTATCTTTAAAAGACAACACTGGAAAAAAAACTATATACTTTTATAACATATAATACTTCAACAAAAAAATGTACTGTCAGTTTGTTATCAACATCTGTTTGAAAGTCATGTTAATTTAATTTAACATGTCAGTATTAATATGTATTATGCCAGTGCGTAAACAATTAAATTAACGTAATCTGAAGTAATTTTACCTAAAAGTGACAGTTTCAAGAAAATGTATGTAAAATAAGTGTGGTACAATATATTAAACAAGTCTGTAAAATAAACTATTAAAAGTGCTGATGATCACTAGTATTGTGATAGTAAGTGTTGTATTGTCGTCTTTCAGGTTGTATCTCAGCTTTAATGCCCTTTTTAAATAAATAAATAAAAAACAAAGCAGCTGCTTGTCATTGTGACAGCAATAAGATCCAATGGACCGCTAATCGCTTTCACTCCAAAATGGCGGAATTGTGGGGCTGTTGCTGTGCGCTGCTGTTGCAATGGAACGTTCTATCGAGGGTCGCCTCTTAGTGATTCTAAGCTCTTTGGCTCGGGTAAAAAGTGTAAACAAACTACAAACTTGGTGGACGCATGAGACCAACTGTCAAGTAGAGAGACTTTGGTAAAGTTGTTTGAACGACTGTTCATTAATATCTAGCCAACTGGAAAAATATTTAAATTACATTTTCTGTTTTATATTCCATTTGCAACAACAATACTGAACTTACATCAAGGTATGTTTGGACTTACCTTGTTATGTTTGACTTAACTTGTTTAAGGTAGATAGATAAATATGAAAGAAATGTGGATGATGTGTCGAGATGATCGACAGGGGATGTAATTAAGCAACTTAACGATCTGTTTAGAAGGAAAAAGTATGTCCCAAAGCCTGCATACTCTTCGGTTACACACTCAAGAGTATATATTTTTTCTTTACAAAGTTTAAGTATTTGAATTAGGATGCAGAACATTAAGTCTCCTTTACTACCTGATTGCTTAAACACCTAATTCAGATCATCAGATCATTAGCAGAGGCTGAAAGACCTGTAGTGGGTGTGACAGACAAAGGAGAGATTCAAAATATGCGGTGTTGGTGATCCTCCAGTCAGGGGTGGATTTAACCAATAAGCAAGGTAAGCGGCCGCTTAGGGCCCCAAGAAGTCTGGGGGCCCCCAATAAATATCTAGAAGTATAAATTATGTAACACTTTATTTTGACGGTTCATTTGAGTACTAGACTGTCTGCTTAATATCTGTTGATGCTGCTGCTAAACACACATACTAAAAAGAAAGTTTGCAAGTACTGTACATGTCTACTTACACAACCCTACCCCCAACCTAGCAGTCTACTTATAACCTAATGTGAATTAGTTGACATGTTGATGAAATGTAACTTAAATTCAACAAACGCACCATCAAAATAAAGTGTGACCGTAAATTATACCTTTAAACTATATACAACATTGTTTTCTATCATATGTTGTATGGTGAGAGTCAAATAAAGGTTTAACATAATTTAATATTATTTAACATAAAATGAAATGTAATATTATTATAATAATTTAATGTAAAAATAATATTATAAAATATTAATATTATATCTGCACAAATTTGTCCACCACACTTAATCATTGAGAAGTGCAGCCGTCAATTATATATCTATCTCTCTCTCTCTCTCTCTCTCTCTCTCTCTCTCTCTCTCTCTCTCTCTCTCTCTCTCTCTCTCTCTCTCTCTCTCTCTCTCTCTCTCTCTCTCTCTCTCTCTCTCTCTCTCTCTCTCTCTCTCTCTATATATATATATATATATATATATATATATATATATATATATTAACATGTATTATTTTTTTGTTGTAAATTCATTTTATGAAAAATTCATCATTTAAAATCTATTGCATGGATTGCATTAAGACTAAATGTAGAAAAGAAGTTTGAGTGATATAAAAAAAAAACTAGCTAAATAAATAAAAATGAAATAAAAGTAGCATTTTAGGACTGTTGGGCCCCATTGCTGTAATTGCTTAGGGCCCCAAATCTCTAAATCCGCCCCTGCCTCCTGTTACATGGTTGAGAAACACTGGGCTATAACATGTTCACTTTTTTACATTTTGGGAGGAGAAAAATTTACATGTGTAGTTTCAACAACCAGAAGCATGTGGACTTCTCCAGTTTAGTTTGAAACCTGAAGTGGTTTGATTGATTGGATGTATATCTGCAGGAATGGCTTTTTGGAGGGCATTTACAACCTTTTCATGGTTAGATAGCTATCCAATCAGAAAAAAGGGAGGAAGTGACCATGTGTAAACAGCCCCTTAGTTGCACTAATCTGCTCAAATACACTGATACTTTCAGAGTTGAACTAAACAAGTGAATAAATGTCTGGTTTATTCCATAAAAGCATTGTTATCCTGTCATGCCATTGGTCAACACATCAGAAAATGTATTATATTTGTCGTACAAATGAATCATGCATATTTTATTCTCTTTTTTTGGAGTTGTCTTGAACATGTGAATATTTTCCACAGCATTCTGTATGCAGACATTGTTGGATTCACACGTCTGGCCAGTGACTGTTCACCTGGAGAACTGGTCTACATGCTCAATGAGCTTTTCGGCAAATTTGACCAGATAGCCAAGGTACTTCCTAAAGAGTATAGAAGAGCATACACTTGCTAGAATATATTCACAATAATAAGATACTGAGATTATATATTTTTTCCTGTACACAATGTCTACTAAACTGCTATTTAATTTGAGGTCTTGATGGTTTGTTTGGTGCAGGATAATGACTGCATGCGGATCAAAATTCTGGGCGACTGCTATTACTGCGTATCGGGGCTGCCGGACCCTCTGTTGGACCATGCTAAGAACTGTGTGAAGATGGGGCTGGACATGTGTGAGGCCATCGAGTAAAAGAGCACACTTATTTTTAAACACACATTATTGCATAGATGTCTGAAATACATGATTTTAACTGCTCAATCACAGACGCTGAATGGTGTAATTGACCTTTTTTCTGGTTAGTTCACCCATAAATAACAATTTGCAGTTATTTGCCCACCCTCAGGCCGTCTAAGATGTGATTTTTTTCCCTTTGGTAGAACATTAAAGCATTTTAGCAGAAATTATGGGCATTGATGGTTCAGAAAATCCTAATTAAGGGCCAAAACATAATTAATACCAGTTGCTCCTGTAGATAAATTAAGGTTTTATGAAGCGAAACAATTGACACTGAATGTAATTTACAACATGATTAACTTTAAAGGGTAATCAAACACTAAACTTCATTGAGATTTTAACAGAAGTACAGTACTTGTGTTGCGCATCTTTATACACGTCTTCCAGATTTAACATCTACAATGTGTTGACATCACGGCAGGTGGTGTTAGTTGATTTGTCAGTCTCCCATAACTATTCATGAGATTTGCTTTAATGCTAGTGTTTTGGAAAGCTACTTTTGAAACTAATGCATTACAGTATTGAGTTACTCACTAAAAAGGTAACTAGTTGCGCTACTTAGTTACTTTATATATTAAGTAATGTGTTACATTACTTTTAAGTTACTTTTGCGTTACTTTTTTTTTACCTGGCTGAGGCTTGGTGTCTTTCAGAACTTGCAGGGTTTTTTGTCTTTTTTAAATACCTTTGTTTTAATTTAGCAATTTATTTTTAAAAGCTAATTATTTAACTACATTAACTCAAATTACATTTTTAAAAAAGTAACTGAAATTTTATTACTTATTTTTTTTTAAAGCAATGAATACTTTACTCTTTACTCAGTAATATTATTATGTAACTCGCGTTACATGTAATGTGTCTCCTCAACAATGTTAATAACTGATTTAAATGGTTAAAACCTTAACCTTTTTATGGCAAAGGACCAATATGGTAGCTTCATTGACACTAAAAGTATAAAAGTCTTTAAATAAAACTTAAAGGGCTTTATTTTAACAATCTAGACGCAAAGTCTAAAGCGAATGGCACAAAAGCATTAAGGGTGTGTCCGAATCCACTTTTGCTATTTTAAGGATGCAAATTTACGGTTTACGCTGCGGCGCATGGTCTAACAGGGTTGTGCTTATTCTCTTAATGAGTTCAATCAGAGTCTTATCTCACATTCCCTTTAAGAGTCAGTTGTGTTGCGCCATGGCGCATTTGCTATTTACATGGCGGACTTTGTAAGGGGAAAAGCTGAATGCTTCACTAGCGAGAAAACAGTTAAACAGACCATCTACACAAGGATAAAGAATGAGCCTCTTCCATTCGCCCTTTTTATTTTCTCTTTACTTTACTTTTGCTCTTTACTTTGCTCCTTTATTTTTGTTGATGAGGAAACGATGGAAACTCACTCCACTGAAGACATCCATAACCTACATATTAAATTTAGTTTGATAAGCACAAAGATTTGTTTAAAACTATTTCTAAATTCAGTTCTGATTTCCAGCAAATGAATAAATGAACAATAATAACGAAGTGTTGTCAAATAACTTATGATAGTTATAATAACACACGCGACCTGTTCTTATTCTTCGAGTCCTATTCTTATGCCCCATATAGTCCAAAACCTGAGAAGTGGACAAATCTAAGCTTGTTTTTATTAAAACAAATATAAATATGCATATAATAAATAATTAGCTACTAATAACATTATAGGAATGTACACAATGTCATGAATAAACTGAAAAAAAAACCCCACGAAATGAGGCATGGAGGTAATGGTTTTTATATTTATGTAGAAAGTAATAATTTTTGTAATAGTTAAATTCTTTAATTCTTTTTCATTTGTAAAGATATTTACGTATTGCAGTACATCCTGTGTGTATTAAGCAATGTGTAGGTGTTTAAGGCACAAAACTAATGCGCTCTGCACTGGACTTTAGACCAGCTTTCAAGTCAATTTTTTCCAGTCAATTTTAGTTCCTCAAAACAGCAACGCGCCAGCAATGCGCCAAAACACACCTTCTTTATAGACCAGCACACACATGAGTCCACAAAGCGACTCAAATAGATTTTCTATTTAAACAACGTGGAGCAAAATGGGAAAGTTAGGGTTGCGCTGGTCTGTAAATAGCAACAAATCGCACCAAACAGGTCTGGCACCTTATTGCGTCAGGTATATTATAGGGCCCAATATGTCTAGTGTCCTATAAAGGCTTAATAAACTATACAAAATAAAAATAAAATATGCATATATTTTTATGCATTTGCTTAAAGACCTTAAGAAGTTATTTTCTTCAAAGTGCCATTAGCTCATGCATTTAATGACTCACCAAAGACCAAGAACTTTATTTTTAGCTATAAATATATAAAGTTTTTTTTTTTTTCTGAAAAATAAAGTAACTTACATCTTGGACTGCCTGAGGGTGAGAAAATTAAAAGTTCAGTCAAAATGTAATCAAAACTTAAGTATATTACAGCTGCCAGCCTGCAGACCTCCTGCAGGGTGTCTTATAAACCAGTGTCTATCTGGATTTATTTTTGTGGTAATCAATTTCATCATTAGAGCAAAAAGACCCATGTAATTAAATCGGCTACAAAGCTCTAAAACCACTACACATTATGCCTTTCATCATCTAGCAGAGAGCGTTTTGGGTGTCTTTTTCTCCCCATGGTGTCTGTCTTTTCAAGCACTACTCTCTGAGGCTGAAATAACCCGCATACTCGAGAGGCTCAGATGTGTGATATTGTTGAAACCCACACGTTCTCTCTTTTCTTCTCTTTCTCTATCTTGAAGTACGGCCTCTTTTTTTCCAGTGGCTTTCACGATTCCTCACCCATTCTTCATTCTTTCGCTTTTCTGCCACATATTCGATCTCCGTAACGCTACTGCAATCTTTTTCTTTCACACACACACACAAATCCATTTGAGGGGGTAATTGAGGACCCTCTAGTGTATTTTCCAGCATGACACTGTTCAGGTTAAGGGGCTTCTTGAAATAAGAATGGTGTGTGACAGATGCACCGAAACGCACAGATATACACACAGCTCCAGGAGTGCAATTATTCATTTGTTTATCTGTTTATTCATTATCATTGATTTTTGTTTAATAGAAGTAAGAATCCATAGTCCAACCTGCATAAATGTTTTTAAGTAGTTTTATTTTGGGAAAGCACAGCTATTTTCGGTAGTTTTTTAATTGTTTTTGTAAAAAATAATAATCCATAGAATAGCCAGCATAAAAGTTTTATTTTGCTTGTATTGTTAATAATCAATAGTCCAGCCTTCATACATTTTTGTACATTATTTATTTATTTATTTATTTATTTATTTATTTATTTATTTATTTATTTATTTATTTATTTATTTATTTATTAATGAATTATTATTATTATTATTATTATTATTATTATTATTATTATTATTATTAATCGTGTTTATTTTTAATTGTTTCCAAAAAGAACCTTGCACTATAGTGTTTTTTTTTTTTCAACAGTCCAGCATGTGTAAACATTGTGATAATTTGTTTTTATTTTGTTTTGTTCTGAGGGAGCACCGGTGGCTGTTTTTGTTGCATTTTTATTTGTGCGTTTGTTTGTTTGCTTGCTTGCTTGTTTCTTTTGTAAAATCTGTCTAAAAGAAATGTTTAGGGTTTTTTTAAGTTTTGTTTTAAAGGCAAACTAGTAATCTTTTTTGTTTGTTTGTTTTTTCATTAATAATTCAACATAAGTGTTGTTTTATTGTTCTATAACACTGAGTATGTTTACATGGACACCAATAATCCGATTTTCATACGATTAAGACAATACTCTGATTAAGAGTCTACCATGTAAACAGCGATTTTTGATTAATTTAACCCGATTAAGGTCATAATTAAATTATGCAGAAATCAAATTAATACATGTGGAGTATGCCGATTTTGGTCCCATTATTGAAGTGTAGTCAGACATATAAACACTTTAATCACATTATTATTATTGTGTAGGATTGTTGCCGCATTTTGCGACAGGATAATCTATGCACACATGGCTGTTTGACACTATTCTCTGCACCTACCGAGTCAGTGAAGGACCACAGACGCATACACCATGAAATGCTGAGGTTTTTTCCCCTTATACAGTGTGCAATATCAGATTGCGTTAAAACAACATTCTTCCATCAGTGCATACTCACATCCTGAATGAAAATGAAAGTGCCAAACTGCAGTTAAAGTCGACAAATAAAAATTAAACACCTGAAATTACATGAAACTCCTGTATGAAACCTGGATAGCATGGGGACACAATCACGTTAATCCAATTGTGTTCTATAACATGTGAAACTGGACCATAAAAGGAACTTTCAAAAAGCAACTCATGTAAACACCTTAATCTTATTACTGTCTTATTCAGATTAAAGCAAATAATTCGATTACTGATGTCCATGTAAACGTAGTCACTAATAATCAATAGTCCAGGCTACATAAAAGTTGTCTTTTATTTTGTATTGGTTTGTTTATTCTATTTTTGTTTCTTTAAAAAAAATTATCTCTAATAAGTCTTTTTCATTTGAAGTAGAGAACCACGATTTTACTGATCCATGGAGAACCGAAATACCACAAAAATGCATGCTGGTCTTCACAGCAGGGAGCTAGTAATATTTAAGCTGGTTTATCTGAAACACAAGATGAGATGTTCTGTGTACTGAATGAAAATATACACAGGCACCAGACACACTCCCTCATAAACCAACACATACTGCTGCAATCCTGGCACCTTCTGATATTTACTTAGCTATAAATAATTCTGGTGTTAAGCCGAGTTTTTTTCTGTGAAATATGGTGCCGTTTCGGTCATTTCAAAGGATGGAGAGAGAGACTGAAGTGTGTTATGTGCTGTTAAAAAATATATTTGATGACAGTGGAAGAAAAACCTGCTTTATTTACCTACAATACTAGTCAAATTTTCATTCAAGAATACCCAGATTTTATATATATATATATATATATATATATATATATTATAAGTAAATGCTTAGAGTGCTTAAAATTATTATAATAATATTATCTAGTAAACAAATGATTAATTGTTGAACCGCCAACTTATCCAGCATATGTTTTATGCAGCGGATGCCCTTTTAGCTGCACATTCTCATTCACACTCATACTGTACACTATGGACAGTTTTAGGTTACCCAATTCACCTATGCTACATATCCCAGAGGAAACCCATTTCGTTTTGTTGTGTTGTGTTTTGTTTTGCTTTGCTTTGTTACAATTCATTTAATTTTGTTTTGTTGTTTTGTGTTGTTTTGTTTTGCTAAATTTCGTTTAATTTTGTTTTTTGTTTTGTTTGTTTTGTTTTGTTTTGTTTTGTTTTGTTTTGTTTTGTTTTGTTTTGTGTTTTGCTTCGTTTCGTTGTGTTTTGTTTTGTTTTGCTTTGTTATGTTTTGTTTAATTTCTTTTTGTTTAGTTTAGTTTAGTTTTCTTTAGTTTTGTTTTTCTTTGTTTTGTTTTGTTTCGTTTAATTTCTTTTGTTTTGTTTTGTTTTGTTTTGTTTTGTTTTCAGTGTGTTGTGTTGTGTTTTGCTTTGTTATGTTTCATTTAGTTTTTTTGTTTTGTTTCGTTTTATTGTTTTATTTTGCTTTGTTGTTTCGTTTTGCTTTGTTATGTTTCATTTTGTTTTGCTTTGTTTTGTTCTGTTGTGTTGTTTTGTTTGTTTCATTTTGTTTCGTGTTGTTTTGTGTTTTGTTTTGTTTCCTTTCATTTTATTTCCTTGTGTTGTGTTTTGCTTTGTTTCGATTTGTGTTTTCTTTTGCTTTCTTTTGTTTAGTTCTGTTTAGTACTGTAAATAATAACACACACGGTAATGGGGCAGATGTGTAAAAAAATCATGTTTTAAAGTACTTTAAAATGTACAGAACACTAACCTTTGTGTCCAAGCCATTAATATTGAACCTGTTATTTTAGGAAGGTGAGAGATGCCACCGGCGTTGACATAAACATGCGTGTTGGAGTGCATTCTGGAAATGTTCTCTGTGGTGTCATCGGCCTTCAGAAATGGCAGTATGATGTTTGGTCGCATGACGTCACCCTGGCCAATCACATGGAGGCGGGCGGTGTTCCTGGGTAAAATCATCAGATGACTTCTGTTTTTCTCTCATTTTATGATTTTCACAGATTTGCTTCAAGTGCTATTATGCTCATGGAGGGTTCTTGACGTTAATAGAAATGCTCTTTCAAGAGCTCAACGAATTCGCTTTTATGCTACTAATGAGTATTTCGTTGAATCACCCCAAAAAAATAACAGCAAGGCAAAGAGCTGTTTTCATTTTTCATATCTTAACTCTATTGTCTCTGTGAGCTTTGAAACATTTGTGAAACACTCATATAATGCATCTGTGTTTGTGAAGTGTTTTTTTTCATTCGCCAGCATGTAATAGTTGTGTGCTCCTCTCCAGACGGGTTCACATCTCTTCTGTGACGCTGGAACATTTGAATGGAGCATATAAAGTCGAGCAGGGCAACGGACAAAGCAGAGATTCATACCTGAAAGAGCACGGCATCGTCACATATCTAGTCATCAACCCGAAGGTAAAACATGACGCAGTCCAGCTTCAGCTTATTTATAAATAACTGCACATTTACATTTATGAAGAAAAACTGTTGCTTTGTGGTTGGTACAGTGTTCCGAGTGTATCAATTTTTATCGAACTTCATGATGTTGTGTGTTAAGATAAAATGCTTATTTTATTTTTTCAAGCACAACATTTTAAAAAATGTTTTTTTTTTTTTTTTAGAAATAAGAAAAAAAATTATGTATTACTGCAAAAATGAGATGAGCAAAACATTAGAACACCACATGAGGTAAAATAAATACCGAATTTATTCTACAAATAGTATGAGAATAAAATTTCAAACGGGTCTTTAATATATATATATATATATATATATATATATATATATATATATATATATATATAATATATATAATTTTTGTTTATTATTTAAAAAAAAATTATTTTATTTTTTTTTAAATCATTACATTTTTTCTACTCTAACTGTCTAACGTCCAACCTAAAATCAACCAAATATCAATGTCAAATCATGTTACACGATGACGTTGTGTGGACGTTACCACTATGACATCTATCAGACGTTATATTTTGGTCACTTTCCAACACAACCTAAAATCAACCAAATATCGACATCAAAATAACATTGTCCTTAGGCGCTGGTCGTCATAACCTAAATCTAACCTAATATTAACGTCTTATGATGTTGTGTGCCTGCTGGGTTAACACAGACTCACATCTACAGTACAAATTGGCCAAATGGATAATTTTCCTCTCAAAAATAGATTTTGTTAAATATATACTAACTCTTCTTTTCAAAACAAAACACATCTTTCTCTGCACACACTAACTTTACCAAAACAATCCCAGATAGCATACGAATGTGGGCCAATTTAGGCAGTTATGCGGCACTGGTGGTATTCCTTCGTCCCAGACAAAATAAATGTGAGCCTGAAGTGACCCACCTGTACAATGGCAAAGGGTGGGCCAAAGATTTTTTTTCATGGGCCATTTAAAGAAAAGATTTGGCGCTTATGACAAAATGTAATCTGATTGTGAGCCTAATGTGTGGCCCATGTGGAAAATAATAAATTTGGCCCAAATGATGGCGGACAAATGTTGGCCACAGTTGGCAAAAATGTGGCATAGTCATTTAAGGGTAATCTGGGACTAAACCTAAAGTGGCTCACATGTATAAGTGCAAATGTGGCCCAGTTATCTTAAGACATATGTGTGCCACTTTTGGCAAATATTTGGCACAGTAAACTCTGGCTATTGTGGCTGTGAGCCTAATGTGGCCAAGAGAAAATATGGAAAATGTGGGCCAGTTATTTTAAAACATATTGTGGGCCACTTTTGGCAAATATTCGGCACAGTAAACTCTGGCTAATGCAGCCATTAGCCTATAGTGGCCCAGAGAAGATATGGAAAATGTGGCCCAGTTGTCTTAAAACATATGTCAGCCACTTTTGGCAAATATTCGGCACAGTAAGCTATGGCTAATGTGGCTGTGAGCCTAAAGCGGCCCAAAGAAGATATGGCAAATGTGGCCCAGTTATCCTAAAACAAATGTGGGCCACTTTTGGCAAATATTTAGCACAGTTAGCTCTGGCTAGTGTGAATGTGAGCCTAAAGCAGCTCAGAGAAGATATGGCAAATGTGGCCCGGTTATCTTAAAGCATATGTGGACCACATAGACTAAAGTCACCATCATGGAGAAAAGTGTTTGCTTTAGTTGGGCTTATAGCCCTGAACCTTTTAATATAAATTTTTTTTGGGCTGCTGTAACTTTTAAAAACTTTTGCTTGAAAGGTTTATTCATTTCAGCAAACGAGCTAAGTAAAAAAAAAATAAATAAAGTGAGGCACAACCTGTGATGAAATAATTTAATTCACTGATGTTAACCAATGTTTAATCCATTATTAGAAGCGATGTGATAACATGCTTGCACATGCCACAGAATTATGAAGGTTTATAAGCTAAAAAATTCTATGGTTTAACTTCTGCTCACAGAGACATCAATAATCAGCATATGAACCTCAACAACGGTGACAAATAACAAAATGAACAAAACTCACAAACATCACAAAAAGGATACTAAAAGTGACAAAATCAACAACGTCAGCATAAACAGCAGACTCAAAATCAAATCATGAAAACTGGAGCATCAATAAGCTATAGAATGTATTCATATTGCAATGCATGCTGGGATTTTTGTACTTTGCCACACCCAGCAAGTGTAAGGTGTAGGCCAGATCTGGGCCAGAATAAAAGCAAATTGTGGCCCAAAATAGAGTCAGTTCTGGTTTATTTGGTTGAATTCTGGCTAATATGTGGTATTGCTTTGGCTTATTTGTGGCCCAGATCTGACAAACAGGAGCAGACCGCACTAGAGCCATCATTCCATTCAGTATGTGGTCCAAATGTAAGTGTCTGGTGTGTGCTGGATCTGGGCCAGAATAAAGCAAACTGTGGCCCAGAATAGGGTCAGTTCTGGTTCATTTGGTTGAATTCTGGCTGATATGTGATATTGCTATGGCTTAAATGTGGCCCAGATCTGGCAAACAGGAGCCGACCACCCAAGTGCCATCACTCCATGCGGTATGTGGGCCAGATGTAAGTGTCTGGTGTGGGCCGGATTTGAGCCACATGAATTTTGCTAGCTGGGCTGGAAATCTAACTCAGAATTAAATGATTCTGTCAAAGAAGAGTACTTGTTTTCACTTCACAAGGTGCATGCAGCCAATCAAAGTACACAAGGTTTTCAGCTCAAGGCTATTGTTGACATTACAAAAACTGCAGAGACTTTTGTGTTTCAGTTTTACAGGTATTTGTATGCAAAACATGCAAAATCCACCATTTTGACGCTAAATTTCTAGGTTGGGAAGTGTATGTCCACATGTACAGTAACTGTTCACACTCAAAAGCATTCCAGTAAAGAGCAAATATGTTTAAACGCAATATCCATGAAAAACACAAGAGCATTCGGAACAAAAAACAACAGCAAAAAGTCCAGATAAAAAGCGGGGGATCTAAAAAAAAAGCACAAAATTACTGTTTTTAATCTCTGCGATCTTTAGGCCTAGGCCACATGTTTTCATTAGCATCAGTCCTCAAAGTTCTCCCTTTATTTTAAAAATATAAATGTAAGAAGAAAAAAATAACCCCAGTCTAAAGCTGCGGTCACACTGGGCTTTGTGTGTGCGAAATTCTGTGGTATGGCACTGCGAAAAGGGGCGGGATTAAACAAGATAATTAGACATTTAAAAAAGCCAGCGATTGCTCCATGTTTTAAATTTCTGTCCAGAGAGGTCATGTTTTAATCTTCGATTGGTCTCACGCAGTCAAGTGATGCGATTTCGCAGGTCGGAGTTCACCAAGCTTGAACTTTGCAAAAAAAAAAAAGAAAAAACCCAGTGTGACCGCAGCTTGAGCCAGACTGGATTCAATTGTGCTTGGCCCAATTAACATAAATCAGCTGTGTGTCAATTATTCAGTTGTTTGTTTATTATCAACCGAGATATATTTTTGATATTGCTGTTTTTTTTTAACTGATATGATTACAGAAGCAGAGGTTTTTATACTGCATCTAAATTTTGGAAAATTGTTTTACTATTGTGGGACGTTGTGTGTTAACATTCGTAAATACAACAAAAACAATCCATGGGTGGTATAGCTCGTCTGTTAAGAAAATGTTAGGATTGTGGAAGTGTGTTCACTGACAGCAGATTGGGTGAAAATGACACCAAAGGCCACAAAAAAATTGCTGCTGTGCTAATTGTGTTTAGAGTTTTGAAAATGTGACAACTGGTTGTACAAAGGCTTCACGGTGGAGCAGTGGGTAGCACGATCGCCTCACAGCAAGAAGGTCGGTCACTGGTTTGAGCCTCGACTGCGTCAGTTGGCATTTTTGTGTGGAGTTTGCATGTTCTCCCCATGTTGGCGTGGGTTTCCTCCGGGTGCTCTGATTTCCCACACAAATCCGAAGACATGCGCTATAGGTTAATTGGGTAGGCTTAATTGTCCATTGTGTATGTGTGTGAATGAGTATGTATGGATGTTTCCCAGTGATGGGTTGCAGCTGAAAGGACATCCGCTGCGTAAAACATATGCCGGATAAGTTGGCGGTTCATACCACTGTGGCGACCCCAGATTAATAAAGGGACTAATTCGAATAGAAAATGAATGAATGGTTGGACAAACGCTTGTTAGCGACTGAAAAAAAACTGTAATCATTTTATGTTGTGTTTATTTTAATTTCATTTTTATGTATTCATTTTAATTAAATTAGGGATCATTTATTTGTCTCATTATTTATACATTTTTAATATTATTTATTTTATAAATAAATAAATATATTTGAATCTCATTCTTTTGGTTTCTTTTATACTAATGTTTGTTAATGTCTAACTGATATATTTTGTATGTGTGCATTTATATCAGTCAATATCATTGCTGACTATTTTTGCCTGTTTAAGAAGGCAAACAGGAATATAGGTCATGTAACATTAGCAACACACTATTAGCTGTTTAATAAAGCAGCCAAGCCAAAGGCTAATAATATCAGTTCTTGTTAGATATACAGCGCTATAGAGAGCGATACATAAAAGGCGTTACCATTTTGATAAATCAGCTTGTAGAAGAGCCTGTATAATTTGCTCATGCGTTTCTTCTTCAGAATTAGTTTCTGGTTCAAGCATATAAGGCTGAATTAATCTAAAATTGCCTCTTGTCACTGTGTGGCGTTTGCTACTTCAGTTGAGTGACTGAAAGTAGAGCAGGTAGTGGATAATTTGCATATTCATGAATCTGTGTATAGTAAATGAGGTGTGGAGTTATATTGAAGCCTTTTTAAGGTAAAATATTATAAACAACAGGCAAAGGTATCATTTTGAGCATGAAATGTGACATTTAGAGCAAGATTTATTAAAAAGGGAACATTCGCATGAGAGTGCAACCACTGAAAAGTGCCAGTGGGAGTGGAAAGTTTTGCAAATGATCTAATGTCAGTGAATGAATTAAAGAGCACAGATAGTGCAGTTGATTTTAGTAATGTCTAACGCAGCACACACATAAATTACAACAAATTTGGATGTAGACAATTAACATGTGAACATGCTTACATATACACAGTACTTTATTGCATATGCATTTGTAGGAGTTTCCATTTCAGATGCCAAATTTATAGTTGGGGAGTATTTAAATAAGTCATGTTATTTGATTTAGTTCAGTATATGACTTAATACAGTATATGACTTGCTAGTATTTACACTGGTATTTTATTGCCTGTTCTTTTTCAGTTCAATTCACACATTTTCTGTAGATCACTAGAATTTTCTTCCATCAATGGGATTGCTTTCATACTAATGGCTCGATTTTAGCAGCACAGTATGGTACAGTACAGTACAGTACGGTATGCACTTATTCCTATTTCCACTGTCAGAGGTACCAAGATAACATACCATACCACTTTTTGGGAAGTGGTATCTTCCCATAGGTACCCTCTCATGAGGGTACCTATGGCACAAGAGTATGGTACCAAAATGTTGGAGCTAGAGAATCATCATTTGTACACTGTAAACAAATATTTTTATTTTGCTTTAACTTATTTTAATTAGTTAATCTGGTTAAAACTAATTTTTTTAAGTTATTCATTCATTCATTAATTTTCTTTTCGGCTTAGTCCCTTTATTAATCTGGGGTTGCCACAGAGAAATGAACCGCCAACTTATCCAGCACGTTTATATGCAGCGGATGCCCTTCCAGCCGCAACCCATCTCTGGGGTACATCCACACACACTCATTCACACTCCTACACTACAGACAATTTAGCCTACCCAATTCACCTGTACCACATGTCTTTGGACTGTCAGGAAACCGGAGCACCCGGAGGAAACCCACGCGAACGCAGGGAGAACATGCAAACTCCACACAGAAACACCAACTGACCCAGCTGAAGCTCGAACCAGCGAACTTCTTGCTGTGAGGCGACAGCACTACCTACTGCGCCACTGTGTCGCCTTTTTAAAGTTATATAAAGTTTAATATTATATTTTCAGTCAGTTTGATTGATATAAGTTTGGATGACTAGAAAAGTTCATTTGGTTCAACTAAGAAATTTAAGGCAGCAAGAATTTGTTTACAGTGTGCATACAAACAAGACAAGGAAACATCAACATTTTTGAATATGCAGCCGAAACATTGCACCGTAAAAACAAAGCTTGTTGTCTTCCTGTGAAAAACAGCCAGACGCCAAGTAGCAAGAACAGGATCTGCTGTGTTATCCATTGTTTTATATGGGGCCGTTCTCATGTTGGTTCTAAACATGTGGAAAATGCGACTCATATCACTTCCTTTCTCTATTTGTGCGCACTTGTCGCATGTCTTTGTTTGAAACATTGAACTCAAGTGCTCAAATGACGTGACATGTGAACGGCCCTTATGGCTTACAGTTCTTCACCATGCCTACCAAGTAAGGGTACTGCTGACAGTGGAAATGCAAGCCCGATCAGGATGAACCATACTGAATTGTACTGTTCTGAACTTGTCCTGTTACTATAGGTACAGTTAAAGTCAGAATTATTAGCCCCCACTTTGAATTAGTTTAATTAGTGAATTAGTTTTAAATATATATAATAATTATATTTAACAGAGCAAGGACATTTTCACAGTATGTCTGATAACATTTTTTCTTCTGGAGAAAGTCTTATTTGTTTTATTTTGGCTAGAGTAAAAGCAGTTTTAAATTTTTTTGAAACAATTTTAGGGTCAAAATTATTTACCCCTTTAAGCTATATTTGTTTCGATAGTCTACAGAACAGTAATGTAACTTTAAACTGTATAGAAGTGTCTTGAAAAATATCTAGTCAAATATTATTTACTGTCATCATGGCAAAGATAAAATAAATCAGTTATTAGAAATTAGTTATTAAAATTATTATGTTTAGAAATGTGTTGAAAAAAAAATCTTCTCTCTGTTAAACAGAAATTGGGGAAACAATAAACAGAGGGGTAATAATTGAGGGGGGCTAATAATTCTGACAACTGTAAATCTGGTGTCGGTGTCAGTAGTGTAGAGGAAAGTGTGTCGACACACGTACTCCGGTGTTCACGGAGACTTGAGTTTGATTTCCGCCTCGAGGTCCTATGCCGATCCATCCCCTCTCTCTGCTCCCCAATCTTTCATGTCAATACTCTCTACTGTCCTTTCTAATAACGGTGAAAACACCAAACAAAAAAACAAAAAAAAGTATATCTGGCCTAAAATATCTCTTTGGCTGCTCTACATAAGCAAAACATGAAGTAAAAAGATCCACATCTCTTCATCTTCGTCGTTGTTCTCTTTATCCAGGTAATTGCAGTGACCTTCATGTTGAAGGAGTAGTTCACCCAAAAATGTCTGTTTTTACTATTTACTCTCTCTCAAGCCGTTTCAAACGTTTACAAGTGTCTTTCTTTTGTTGAATGCAAAAGAAGATTTTTTTAAGAAAGCTGGAAACCTTCAACCATTGATTTCCATAGGAAAAAAAACAATACTATGGAAGTCAATGGTTACAGCTTTTCAACATTATTCAAAATATCTTCTTTTGTGCTCAAACAAGTAAAAGGTGAGTAAATCATGAGAGACTTTTCATTTTCATATTTTTGTGTGAACTATACCCTTTAATATCTGTTTAATAGTGTACCCCGTGTTGTGTTATTTTATTTTACCTTTGCTCAAGCCGGTCAGTTTGCGACTGATAAGAAGTGACTGTTGAATCTGATATTGGCCCTATATTAATAAATAATTCAATGAAGTGAACGGCCAAGCAAAAAAGAAATTGAGCAGTGTGATTGTAACCTTAGTGGGGAACTGAAATCATAGCCAAACAAACAAATCACAATGCATCTGCTTATGCAGCTGAAGCATTTAAATTACTTTACAATTTAGCATCGCATTCAAATCACCTTGAGCACTAATTAGCATAATTATATTATTCAGACTATGCAAGCTACACTACTGTGACTTTTGGCCATACGTGACGACCCTGGGAAGACTGTTTATCAAAACACGAGTTCAAAAAAAACGAGCATCAAGACCCAGAAGAGTCCAGCATGTCTGTCCATTGAGATGTGTGTGGGTTTTTCAGCCCACAGATAATGCCTGGCACCATATATTCAAATAACAACGCCTATTCTTTTATTTATCTGGTGCGTTATTTACTTTTCAACAATGCATTTGCTTTGCCTGAGGTAACAAAGGCAGCGCTTTTTTTTTCTCATAAGAGACTCATACATTTATTTCTGTTTGGTTTGAGCCTCTCTGCCCTCTTATCACAAGAACCCACCGCACACCCACTCCCTCCACGCTCCCATTATGATGACTGAATCTGAGTTTGGAGGGCTTTTGCTTGTTTGTTTAGTTGTGCTCTTTTCTTTTTTTCACCTTGTTGTTCGGTTAAGGCCAATTTGCATTTTTTTGCATTATTCTGCCACAGAGTCAAGTTGGTGTAAAGTAGATCATACAGATTTGTGGGAGTCTCTATTATCTTCTAAACTGTAGCAGGGAGTTTTTAACTTGTAGTGTCAAGTACCCTCAAAAACAAGGACCCCTTTCCTAAAATACATATTCATTCATGTAAAATAGGCAAAGAACTTGCTTAAGGCTTGACATAAACAGCTTCTGCTAACCACACACTTTGGGTAGTGATTTTCCAAAGTTTCAGTTTGTATGTGTATGCTAAAATGTACTTACACTGCTTTCCAGTACATTATAAGTGGTAAAATTCATCTTTCTGCAGCAAAGTGAACAGAAGCAGCTGTCGCATAAACAAAAGTCATCACAATCAGTCATGCTTTTCAGATTCAAAGCCTTTTGTTGCTGACTATTAATGTTATGGCCAGTCTTTAAGAAAAACAACATGATTAACTTAGTCTAGTTTCTGCAGCTGACTACTGAAGTGGCATTTAGATGTTTTTACACATCTAAATTACAACTGTGCTGTAAAATGCCTTAATAAAGTGTTGGAAGACCACAAACTGAATTAATGTTTTGGTTAGTGATTGTTTAAGAAGAGATCCTTTCCTGGTCTGATGGTTTAATAAGTTGCTTGTTTGGTCAGATACCAAATTTGTATTAACAAAATGATTTGTTTTATTTTTTGTCTATTATTTTTATATCTTTTTTTATTCATTCAAACTAAATGAAAGCAAGGAAGGTTTTCTTGGAAGTAGCTGAATATTAAACTCATGTCAGATAACATTCTTTATTTAAACAGCAAAATTTTAAGTCTGAGTCTTAAGTCTGACTTTGTGTTCAATATATTATTTCTGTATTGGGTATCCCTTTATTTTGATGGTCCCTTTAACGTATTTTGTTGAATTTAAGTTATGTAGCATATACATGCCAACTAATTCTCAATAGATTATAATCTATTAAGAATTAGTTGGCATGTATATGCAATGTAACTTCAATTCAACAAAACGTGTGTGTTAGTGTTAGTTGACATGTACTTGAAAAGTTTCTTATAGTCAGTTAAATGTCTGTTGATAGAACAGTATCAAACATTTTTAAACAGACAGTCTAATACTCAAATTAGAAGTAATTGGCATGTAGTTGCAATGCAACTTTTAGTCAACAAAATGTGCAATAGGGACCATCAAAATAGAGTGTTACTCTGTATTGTTTAAATATTCTATTGGTCATGTGACCATTGTGTTTAAACAAACTCCAGACACTCCTGAATTCTGCTACCCTGATGTCGGCAATTGTTTGCTGAAACTCATAGGTGCAGTTCTAATGAAATAGCCATGTTAATAAAGGCTTTTTAAATATATTTTGTCACTTTTTTGAGTGCCTTGGACAATAATTTTGCTGTTTATCTTCATGTATCCCTTACTCAAATAGCACAGACACATTAATTACCCCTGAAGCACTTTTTGTTTGGTTTTTAACATACTTCATTTATTTTAAGCAACAAAATGGTTTTAGCTTTGGTTTATCTTGGTTTTTAGTTGTGTTTAACTATACTAACTAATGTAATTATAATAAATATGAGTAGTTTATGAATTAACTTAAAGAACAATCATATTAGATTATTTTTTATGAAATAGTTCATCCAATTACAGTGCCTTGTTTGTTACTTAACACATATTTGCACACTGTAAAAAATGCTGGGTTCCACACAATCGTATTTGTGTTGAGACAACATGACGGAATTAAGTTAATTTATTCGTTTTGAAGTTAATTTAACCCACCCCCCACCCCACCCCAAAATCAAGAATTGTGTTGTTTCTGCTCATTTTAAATAAGTAGTTTGAACAAACAGCAAACATTGTTTTATGAGTGTACATTGTAAAAAAAATGCAGGGTTTCACACAATCCCTGCATTTTGTTCCAACACAAATCAATTAAGTTAACTTAATGGGTTTTTACAAATTTAAGTTGATTGAATATAAAACATTTAAGTTGTCCCAACGAAATATCAAGAATTGTGTTGTTTCAGCTCATTTTAAATAAGTAGTTTGAACAAGCAACAAAAACTTTTTTTTTTTTTGAGTGTTGATGATTCTTTAGGATTGGAATAAAATCCAGATTTTTTTTTTTACCAACAGTATCATCTCAACATAAAACCAAAATGTTTTAGCATCTAAAAGTAAAAAGCAATATCCTGAAAATAGAATCCTGGAAAATCATGTTTGAATCCAAAAATGGGTTACAGGCAACACCTGTGACCCACTACTTAAGTGCATATTCCTGTCTGATTTTTGTATTTCTGTGCTAACACCTCTAGCCTATAGCACATCAATTTAACATGTGCATCATTCTATGGTGTTTCTAGGCAGAAAAGCGGAGTCCTCTGCTTCTCTCTGCTCTTCGGCCCACTCTCTACGGAGCGAAGATGAGAGCGTCTGTCCGCATGACGCAGTACCTGGAGTCCTGGGGAGCTGCTAAACCTTTCGCTAACCTCCACCATCGGGACAGCATGACCAATGAGAATGGAATAATCAACACACGCGTGAGTCGCCCTGAACAAACATGCAAAGAATACAGAGATTCTGATTTAAGACCAGACACTGCAGGCAAAAACAATGTTTTATGCACGGGTGAGTTTTAAGATTTTGGCTTTTCTAAAGGTTTTACCTAATAAAATAGATAATACATGGATTTCTACATAATATGGCAGATTATATATAAGATAAAATATATAGTTTTTATTTATTTATTTGTATTATTGATTTTTTTTTCTGGCTGTTATCATTTTTAATTATAAATTACAAAAAATGAATTGATTGAAAGATGTTTGGTAACACTTTTAAATAATGGTTCATTAGTTAATGTTAGGTAATGTCTTTACTAACATGAACAAACAATTAGCAATTCATTTATGAAAGTATTTATTCATTTCCATTAACATTAGTTAACATTATTTAAGTAAAATAACATTAGTTCATGTTAGCTCACTGTGCATTAACTGATGTTAACAAGCACAACTTTGGATTTTAATAAGGCATTAGTAAATGTTGAACTTTTACTTAAAATGCTTTACATTATTATTTATACTTGATTAATGTTAGTAAATACATTAATCAACTTTTAATTCAATTCAATTCACCTTTATTTGGATAGCGCTTATACAATGTAGGAACATTGTAGTTCAGTTTGTAGTGTTTAAGTTCAGTTCAGTTTAGCTCAGTTCAGTGTGGTATAAAAATCACTTGTTTAACTATACTAACTAATGTAATTTTAATAAATATAAGTAGTTTATAAATTAACTTAAAGAACAATCATATGGACTCATGGACTTTTTTTTTTTACTCATGGACAATTATTCTAAAGTGTTTCCGGATAATATAAAAATCTCAAAAAGCTTCTAAAAACCTTTGATTCAAATGCGACATAAAATTAAGGACGACTTTTTCCATCTGTCTTCATCCAATGTTCATGTTTGTGCGCTAGTATTGTGTACAAATAAGTCATATTTAATGAAGTAATGCCTCATTTGCATATATTACAGGATGATAGAAATTTTAAGTCACACTTTATTTTGATGGTCTGTTTGTTACATTGCTTCTACATGTCAACGAATTCTCATTAGATTAGAAGTAGACTGTTAGGTTGGGGTTGGGATTTGGGTTTGGGTTAGTGTAAGTTGACATGTACTTGCAAAGTTTCTTATAGTCAGTTAAATGTCTGTTGAAGAAACATATCTACAGATATTTAGCAGTCTACTAATACTCAAATCGACCATCAAAATAAAGTGTTACCCTATTATTAATTATTATTATTAACTGTTTTTAATTTTACCTAATCACCTGCAGAGTCTTGCCTTGCTTTAAATGATGATTCCAGCCATCATATTGCTTATGAACTTACAGTATGAAAGCACTCTTTAAATTGTATTCATCTCATTTTTCTTACAGGATGTCCCATTAGGGCAGTACAGCTTTCAGCAAAGGTCCGAAAGGTCTGTTTTTTTTCTAGAGTTTGTTGCTTTATGTGACAAAAAAAATCAAGAGTGAATAATCTTTCACATTCACTCTGACCTTATCTGCATTTCTAAGGTTCTTTAAAGTCTCTTTCCTTCTTTTTTTTCCTCCACCCCCTTTCAGAACAAAATCTCAGAAGAAGAGATTTGAAGAGGAGTTGAATGAAAGAATCATTCGCACTATTGATGGCATCAACTCACAGAAGTGAGCATCCATAATGCATCTTATTCATGTATTCAGGAATTCCTGGAAAAATAGCACTAGAAATAGCCAAATGATGACAAGGATCACACCTGACCCCACAAAAATAAATAAATGTATAATATAAATACATTAAGTTAACAGGCTAAAAATATTGGCACCCTTGCAAATCTCTCAGAAAATTGTTACAGTTGGCAATATTTTGTGTACAATGTGTTTATTTTTGGTCTGCATTGGAACAACACAAAATACAGAAAAGAAAAGTCAAGTCTCATACAGTTCCACACAGAAACCAATATACACACTGGTCATAATTATTGGCACCCCTAACTTAGTATTTGGTAGCACTACTTTTGGAATACATTTCTGAAACCAACCGTTTTCTTACACCTCTCTATGGGTGTTTTTGACGACTCTTCTTTTACAAACTGCTCCGGGTCCTTCAGATTTGATGGGGTGCCTTCTCACAACTGCTGTTTTGAGATCTCTCATTAAGTGTTCATTGGGATTCAGATCTGGACATATTGCTGGCCATTTCAGAACTCAAGCACTTTGTTTGTAACTACTTCTGAGTGCTTTTTGAAGTGTGTTTTGGGTTATTGTCCTGCTGGAAGACCCATGACCTCTGGTGGAGATGCAGTTTTCTGAGACTGATCACTACATTGTGCCCCGAAATTTATCAGAATTCATGATACCATTCACGATTTCAATGCATCCAGTGCCAGAAGCAATCCCAAAACATCTGTGAACCTCCTCCATGTTTGACTGTAGGGACTGTAGTTTTCTTTGAAGGCTTCATTTCTTTTTCTGTAAACAGTGCCTTGATGTCTTTTCTTCAAAAAGCTCTACTTTCTTCTCATCTGTCCACAATACGTTCTCCCAGAAGAATTGTGGTTTTCTCCATAAGTTTTGGGTAACTCCAGACTTGCTTTTTAATGCTCAGCAGTGGTGTCCCTCCTGGGTCTCCTACCATCCCTTTTTGTTCAGATGGTGATAAATAGTGTGAGCTGACACTGGGTCTGAAGATCAGCTTGAATTTGTTTGGAAGTTAATTGGAGTTCCTTATCCACCATTCGAACAATCCTTCATTGTGATTGTTCATTCATTTTTCTTTTCTATCCTGGTCCTGGGAGGTTAGCTACAGTGCCATGGGCTGTAAACTTCTTTACAGCATAAAGTGGACACAGGAACATTGGGATCTATGGAGATAGACTTGTAGCACTGAGATTGTACATGTTTTTTAGTTTGTCTCTAATACACAGACAACTCTTTACACTTCTTTCCTTCTGCATGCTCAGTGTGATACACAAAGGTTGAGTCAGCTTTACTGCATTTTAATTGGTTGCAAGTGTGATTACTATATTATCCACACCTGGTATTTACCAGAGTTGGGTGTAAGGCATTACTGTAACGCGTTTATGTAACTAATTACATTTTAAATTAGTGTAATTTGATTACAGTTACTAAAGTCAAAGTAATTAAGTTACTTACGTTACAAATATAGTTTTTGTAAGAAAAAAGCTTCTTTTTAAATCACGTTTTCTGCTGCAACGTCAGTTAATAAGCATGCGCTTTTACATTGCTGTAGAACGTGAGCTGAATTGGTTTCTGACGAGAGTGGTTGCTTCTTCAAGTGTAAATACAGACATTACTTTGATTTCACTGAGCGTAAAAACAAAACTACTGCTGGGAAATGCAGTCTATATCCAGTCTCTAAAGAATTTTTCACTCCTTTTATCTCAACCATCAACTTGTTCAAGCACTTTTTTCACTTTGTTCAAGCAATATTTGTCACCAAGGAGGACAGCGGCGCCCCAAAACACGGCGGCCCAACTCAACCTAAAGAGGCTAAAAAAAAATTAAAAATTGTGCAGGATCGGGAGTGAAGGTATCTTCTGAATGTGAAGAGAAGCATAGCTGCTTATGGGGCCGTTTACATATTGCGTCTTTTGCGCATGCGCATATATATAGCGCATATTGAGCTCGCATTTCCTAGGTGCACTCAGTTGAAAACCGCGAGTCATGTAACAAGAACTGACCAATCAGCTTCATACTTTGGAATATGTACATTTTGGTAGACTAATTACCTCAAACAACACAGAACACCCAAACAATGCAGCGTTTTTCATACTATGAATGTCAGTGGTTACAGGTATCCAGTTATTTTTTTTTTATAAAAAATTTTTTTAAAAAAGAGAAGACGAACGGGTTTGGAACAAGTGAATAATAAGAGTATTTTAGGTTTTGGGCAAAATTTTGTAAGTCTGAAAGAGCTGAAGTTTATTTTGTATTTTTATAGGTGTATTTCATATGTTTTAAAAGGAACTTCAAAGTAAAGTAATTAGTAATCTGAATACTTTTTAAATAAAGCAATTAGTAATGTAATCAGATTTCTATTTTTCAGTAGTAATCAGATATTTAATATATATTACTTTTTTAAAGAAACTTACCCAACACCAGTACTTACCAATTGTGTGTCTAAAACTCCGTCCACACAATCAAGAGTATTTTCAAAACCACACTTTTTTTTTCGAGTTTCAAATTTTGAGTAACTGAAACCAAAAACTTTAGCTAGGGTAAGATTTTCTAAAACTCTGGGTACAGTGTAGTCGTTTGGACACTATAACCTTTTTTGTGTCATGACATCATCATGTGCGCTGTTTTCTCCTTTCTGATTGGCCAACACGGCTGGGTTCACACCAAACGCGGAAGATGCGAATGAGGCAAATTCTGCATGATTACAGATAATACATTGCGTATTCGGTGTCATCTCCATTGTGGGACGGTAATTTTCACATTTGCATTGGCTTGTATGCAATTTACCCACAAAAATACTTAATTCTGTTTGGTGTGAACCCTGCATGTAGATTGTGTCAAAGCAGCTTAACATAGAAAATTATAGTAAATTGAAACAGTATCAGTCCAGTTTCAGAGTTTAAGTTCAGTTTAGTTCAGTGTGGTTTAGTTTTCACTGCTGAAAGTCCAAACACTGAAGAGCAAATCCATCGATGCACAGCTTCACGAGTCCCAAACCATGCAAGCCAGTGGCGACAGCGGCTTGGAACAAACTTCACCAATTGACGAAAGTGAAGCAAAAGAAACTCGAGAGAAACCAGGCTTAGTTGGGCACAACAGCGCAACCGCCTAGTAACGCATTACAATAGTCTAACCGAGAGGTCATGAAAGCATGAATAAGCTTTTCCGCATCAGACATTGATAGCATATGTCGAAGTTTGGCAACAATTTTAAGATGAAAAAATGCAGTTTTGCATATGCTTGAAATCAGGCCTTCGGACGACAGGTTGCTATCAAAAATCACCCCAAAATTTTTGACTGAAGATGAGGACTGAATTAAGAATCCATTAAGGGTTAGACAGTGTTCTAGGTTTTTGCGTGTGAGGTTTTTGGGTCCTATAAGACCTTAGTTTTATCTCAATTTAGTAGTAAGAATTGATTAGTCATCCAAATTATTTTTATATCAGCTATACAATCTGTTAATACAATTTACCTACAAAAAAACTTAAATCCATTTGGTGTAAACATGCTTAACAGTGGGGTGGGGGAGGCATGATTGAACACCCAAAAAGGGGGGAGAGCAAGCGGTGACACCGGTGGCTGGTCAGTGGTCCAATCATAAATAATCAGTAACACCTGTATTTTCTAGTGATTGGGCCGGAGAGACACCCTCATAAGAGGAGAAGAAGAAGCAGCCAAGAAAAAGCCTGACACCACAGTCTCAACACACACACACATCTGATATCGCCAACCCTGTCTTATTCTTCCCACAACACGAACAACTTTACTACAAGTGCGTTTTTTAAGTTTTTTTTTTTTTTGCATAGAGATTTTTTCAAAAATGAAAGTGATGGAAACTTTATCTCTAAAAATAGACATGGAAATCATTTTTATCTTACAATTGACACATTGAGGCAATAATCTTGTCCAGTTCACTTTTGAGTTCTGTGTATAATTTTATCTAGCTGTACTTTGTCTTCTTTTTTTGTGTGTTGTTCATGTGCATATTAAAACAATAATCATGTGAGTACCAAAATGTTTATAATTGCAACCATTTTCTGAGAGAAGTGTTGCATTTTCTGGTAGAATTTCAAGGATGCCAATATTTTTGGCCATGACTCTATGAATAAATAAAAGCATTATTTAAACCAATATATATCATTAATCTACAGGGTCAGTGAATGCTTGATTCTGATTAGTTGACAAATGTTTGTGCAAATTACAAAAAGGTGTGCGATTATTTTCAGGGTGTGTATTTAAATTATTATTTTATTTAATTTTTTTAACACTGAGAGTCTCAAAAAGCCTTTTGTATGAGGAACTACTTTCTTCTACCATTCATTCACATCTGCAGCTGACATCAGAACAACAGAAACAGTTGCTAAATCACAAACATCACTCTAGAACTAGTATTTGAATGATTCTCTTGCATAAAGTATTAAGTGACGACAAAACAGATGATTTTGCTCACGTTTTAAGATTATTAGGCTGATCAGCATGAAATGCCATCAGTCTACATAGATTTCCCAGTATTTCTCTGTTGCAACCGGGTATTCACAAAAATTAACCCCAAAAATGGCAAAGCAAAGCAAACACTACTAGATTACTATAGAATAAATACAGCAATAAAAAATATAAAAGAGAGAGATCGACTTAGAATGTCACGTACCACTTACCTGATTTGTTCAGCTGTAGGCCATGACTATGATCAAATAAATGCATTATTTAAACCAATATATATCATTTATCTACAGGGCCAGCGAATGCTTGATTCTGATTAGTTGACTAATATTTGGCAAATTACAATAAGGTGTGCGATTATTTTCAGGGTGAAACACAGCTAAAGTAGTTCGAAGCAGATCTTGACCATGTAAACAGTGAGTGTTGTGAAAAAGTGAGGTAAATTACTTGCAAAAACAGTGTTTTACATTGAATGAAACAACTGATTGGCTACAGATAATGTTTGCCTGTACTCAAGAAGGCGATGACCACAATAACCACAAGACAATACTCTGATTAAGAGTCTGCCATGTAAACAGCGATTTTTGATTCATTTAATCTGATTAAGGTCATAATCGAACTAAACAGAAATCGAATTAAGACATGTGGAGTATGCCGATTTTAGTCCCATTATTGAAGTTCTGTACAGACAGGTAAACACCTTAATCAAACTATTAATGTGAGGCATGTGAGACTTTTTGCTGCGTATTGCGACAGGATAGTCCACCCACACAAACACACACACGGCTGTTTGACACTATTCTTTGCACCTTCTGAGTCAGTGAAGACCACAGACACCTTCATCGTGAAATGCAGCATTTTTTCTTCTATTCAGAATGCGGTATGAACTTCCATTAAAACAACACTCTTCCAGCAGTTCATAGTTGCATCCAATATCTCGTTTTCATAGGGAGCATGCATAAAATGTTCCCGAATGAAAGTGAAAGTGCCAAACTGCAGTTAAAGTCGACAAATTAAAAATGAAACACCCGAAATTACATGAAACTCCGGAGGAAATGTGGATAGCGCAGTGATGCAATGACGTTAATCGAATTATGTGCTATAACATGTAAAACAGGATCATGAAAGGTACATTCAAAAAGCAACTCATTTAAACACCTTAATCTTATTATTGTCTTAATCAGAATAAGGCAATTAATTCAATTACTGATGTGATTGTAAATGTAGTCAGTTTGTCCTGTCTACTACAACAGTTCCCAGCAAGCATTTTTTGTTATTAAAAGATGTCTAATAGATGCAAAATAGACATCTAAACATAGTCGCCTTGGCTAAAACAAGGCTAAATTTGGTGTATAAAGTCTGTCTAATTCTTATTTGACCACTAGTTTTGGGCTATTCTTAGACGTCTATTAGATTTTCACTGACAGCCCAAGTTTAGCTTTATTTTAGCCAAGCTGTCTACATTTAGATGTCTATTAGACGTCTATTACACACAGAATTGTTGGCTGGGTTGTCCTGATCTTCAGTTTTTTTTCTTCTCTATTTATCTTTTATTTTTCCCATTTAAAATTTTTCATTCAGAAAAACAAGAAAGAAATCAACACACTGGCCTAACAAAATCCTTGCCTTATCATACCACAATGGTTCACCTAGTGCAGAGGTGTCCAAACTTAGTCCTGAAAGGTTGGTGTCCTGCAAAATGTAGGTCTAGCTTGCCTCAACACACCTGCAAAGATGTTTCTAAAAAGCCTAGTAAAGCCGCGGTCACACTACACTTTTCACCCCATAGACTTCCACTCATACACATACAAATTCGACAAACTGGAAACGCAAGCTCATGCGACAAGTTTCGCAGTTCGCTGCATTGCAAAGTTCCACCTTGGTGAACTCTGACCTGCGAAGCCGCATCATGTGACTCTGTGAGACCAATAGAAGATCAAAACATGACGTCTCTGTACAGTAATTTAAAATATCGGCCAATTGCTCACTTTTTTAATGTCTAATCATCTTGTTTAGTCCTGCCCCTTTTCACAGTGCCGTACGGCAGAATTTCGCATGCTCAAACTCTAGTGTGACCGCAGCATAAGAGCTTGGTTTGCTAGCCCAGGTGTGTCTTGGATCTAAACTTTGCAGGACACCTGCCCTCAAGGACTGAGTTTGGACACCCTAGCCCTAGTCTGTATATCACATATCAAAATGACATTTTGGAATAAGCATAAAGGCTTGAGATCAGATATGGATGAAACAAATCCAACACACAAGAGCATTTTTAGGGCAAAAACATGACAAATGTCTTGACATAAATCATATGAGCGGTCTCTAACCATAATATATGCATAATCATAGCAGATCTTTGAATTACAAGAAAATATTGGACACCCAAAGTGCATAACACATATTTATTAAATCATTCTTTCCATCACTGCCACCAAACAAGCTATTATTAATGTGATTTATCATGTCAGTGACCATTTACCTGTCATCAATATCTTAAATTATGCTTTCTTTCTTCCAGACAGTGGCTGAAATCAGAGGATATTCAGAGGATATCTCTGTTCTTTCATAACAAGACACTTGAAAAAGAGGTACATTTCACCTTGAGATGTGTCATTGAACAGCAGCAGTCTCAGCTGTAAAGACTCAGACACTAAAGCAAACTGAAGATATATGAATTTTTCTTCCTTCTCTTTCTTCTAACAGTACAGAGCCACGACTCTGCCGGCCTTCAAGTACTATGTCACCTGTGCTTGTCTCATTTCTTCTGCATCTTCATAGTGCAGGTTTTAGTCTTGCCAAAGTAAGTACCATCTTTGCCTTTGTCTTACATTGCACAATTATGCACACAGCCATCGTCTCTGGCAGTACTTAGACCCGGTGACGCATAATAATATTACAACATCTACACAATGCAGAGAAAATGAGTGCAGCCATAAAGAACGGGATGATGGGAGCATCAATGGCTGCCTGAAAAAGACAGACAGTTATAGATTTTTTTTTAAATCAGAGGCCAATCTGGTTTGGAAATGATGTCTCCTTTTGTATGAAGACAGACAGAAAAATCTATTCAAGACGTCAGCCTAATTTACAGCTCATGTTGACCGAGAACACATTCACAAGAGCTGAGGCCACAGTACTTTTCTCAAGCTGTATTCTCACTTTCTGACATTGATTTTATCCCACATTTATGTTGAGATATGGCAGCGAATATACTGGAGCTAAACCTTTATTTTCCTGTATTGAGAAAGCCATCGAATTAGTGATGGCTGCTTAGGTTTATTTAAATCTTTAAACTTCAGCATCAGATTTTTTTCTACAAGGTTTGTTTTATGGATGTTTATGTTACCTCAAATTATTGTTATATACTGTATATGAGCAATATCACATGAGTAGCAGTGCGATATGGATGTATACAGTATCAGCTCTGCTGGAAGGCATGTGCTGGCTCGAGGCCACAAGCTGAGTGCCTTAGTGTGCCAGTAGTGCTGATATACAGCCATATCGCAGTGCTACGAGTGTGATATTGCGTTTATGCAACATTTCGACATCATGTATTTAAAAAAAACAGAAAGCACAAAGTTTAAAAAAGCCTTTTGTATGAGGAACGCTCCGGTTACTCAAGTAACCCTAGTTCCCAGAGGGGGGGAACAAAAATGCTGTATGGAAAATTCCACTATGGGGAAAATTCCACTATGGGGAAAATTCCACTATGGGATTTTGTTCAGAAAGACAATCGTCTCAAAGAGTATATAATCGGGCCAATGAAATGCCAATGAGTTGGCACTGTCATCTTAAACAGCTGATGCTCGTTGCAATCAATTTGGCAATATAAGCACAGCGAGAGCAAGGTGTGAGGCATCCTTTTTTAGCTGAAGAGACAGCTAAGGGGCAATCATTATGGCGAAGGAACATAGCATTTCTGCCCCCCAAAGGGAACGAGGGTAACTTTAGTAACCGGACCGTTCCCCTTTGGGAGGGGAACTTCAATGCTATGTGGAAAATTCCACTGTGGGGAAATGTCTGAAAAAACCCATAATGATTGAACCTTACCTCTGCCCCCGATGAGAAGTTTGCCAGACAAAGAGAGCGTGACCGCACCTGCATCACCAGAGGCGCAGTCTTCCAACGTGTTCCCTGGCCCTTACTTATCCCACTTCAACAGAAGATTTACGGATTTAGATATACTTTTCGGGAGCCGCAAAGTGTGTAGATATTTCTAGGAATTTAAATACGACAGTAGGCTGGGAATGTGTGCAGTCCCGATAGGGAGGACGCTGCGGAGGCCACCTGCTACCCAAATGGGGAGATACGGTGGCAAAGAGCATATGGACTAGCCCTGAGAAGGGGGAGTATGCATATGAACTAAGATGGTTAGTGGTGAGGGAAGACATGGGTCCGCCTGTGAGGGGGGACTGGACCGTGGCTGAATAAGCATATGGGATCGCCTAGTGGGGATCGCACATAGCAGGCACCTATACCCAGAACGCGGGCTGACCAGCAGGCAGACCTACAACGTAACGGGCCAGCAAGTGACTCCTCCACTGAGTTCAACACCTTAACCGAGTTGTTTCCTCAATCACCAAGGGTTACCCAATACCCTTGAGGAAACCAGCTCCACTTGCAGATTATAAAACCTTGCAAATTTGCAATGCTCCGGGTGGAGTGCGCACAAACTCCTGGGGGCCACGTCTCGCCCTGGCTCTGGTAAGCGAGGGAGATGACATCCACTATTCAGTGGGCCAGCCTCTAGATAGATCTTTAGATACGGCACTTCCCTTCTGCCAACCACCATAACAGACGAAGTGCTGCTCAGATGGTCTAAAGCTCTGAGTGCGGTCCAGATAGATTCGCAAAGTGCGAACTGGACAGAGTAATGAAAGGGCTGGGTCTGCCTCCTCCGGGGGCAGCGCTTGCAGGCTCACTACCTGGTCCTTAAACGGCGTGGTAGAAACCTTGGGCACATATCCAGGGCAGGGTCTCAGGACAACGTGAGAGTAGGCCGGCCCGAACTCCAGGCATGAGTCACTGACCGAAAATGCCTCCAGGTCTTTGACCCTCTTAATTGATGCCAACGCGACCAGCAGAGCTGTCGTCAGAGACAGAAATCTTAAAGATACTGAGTCAAGTGGTTTGAAGGGATCTGTACGCAGGCTTGTGAGAACAAGGCGAGATCTGCAGAGGGCATGAGAGAGGGGCGGGGTGGATTAATTCGCGTAGATAATGCTTTCCCACAGTGCTGCCAGCTACCGCGTAATGGTGAGTGGAGATGGCAGCCATGTAAACCTTGAATGTGGAGGGCGACAGCCTGCTCTCACGCTTCTCTTGAAGGAAAGAAAGCACAACGCTGATCTGGCAAGTTTGGGGGTCTTCTCTGTGAGAGACGCACCATTCAGTGAATAGACTCCACTTTAGGGCGTAGGCGCGCCTCGTCGAGGAGGCTCTAGCCTGAGTGATGGTATTAACCACTGCCGTCGTTAGGTTACCTAAGTCTTCCTCTCATCTAAGGGTGCCAAATGGTGCCCTGTCCCTGAGAGAGTAGGTCCTCTCTCAAAAGAATCTGCCAGGGGAGGGCCGTCGCGAGGAGGGAAAGTTCTGACATCCAGGTCCGGTTGGGCCAGAGAGGCGCAACTAGCAGGACCTGCTCCTCATCCTCCCTGACCTTGCGCAGTAACTGCACGAGTAGGCTCACTGGGGAAACGCATATTAGCGCATGCCCCGACACTCGGGGTGGAGTCACCATTCTCCCGGGCTAGGAGCTGCCGTGAGAGCCCGTTGGCCGCACGGTTGAGCTCATCCGGGATGTGAATAGCAAGCAGCGACTTCAGCCGCGTATGACTCCAGAGGAGCCGACGGCGAGCGAGCTGAGACATGCGGTGGGAGCAACCCATATGGCTTGTATACGCTTATTACCCCCATGCTCTCCATCCTGACCAGCACGTGTTGCCCCCTCAGCACCGGTAAAAAGCGGAGAAACACTGCCAACAGTTCTAGGCAGTTGATATACCAATGCAGCTGGGTTCCCTTCCACAGGTCCGCAGCAGCATACCCGCAACACACGACCCCCCAACCCGTTCTGGAGGCATCTGTCGAAACGACAACATGCCTGGACGCCTGACCTAGGGGCACTCCGGCCCGTAGGAAGGAGGGGTCCCTCCAGGGGATGAGGGTGTGGCGACACAGCGCAGTGACAGTCACTCGGTGTGTGCCCGCGTGCCATGCGTGTCTGGGGACCCGATCGTGAAGCCAATACTGTAGTGGTCTCATATGGAGCAATCCGAGTGGCGTGGCCACGGCTGCGAATGCCATATGCCCCAGGAGCCTCTGAAAAGATTTCACGAGGACCACCTTTTTCCTGTCGAACTCTCTCAGACAGTTCAGCATTAGCTCGGCGTGCTCTCGTGAGAGGCGCGCCTTCATGGTGATCGAGTCCAGCTCCAACCCGAGAAAGGAGATGCTAAACACGGGGGCGAGCTTGCTCTTTTCTCGGTTGACCTGAAACCCCAACAGGCGGAGGTGCCGGAGCACCTTGTCTCTGTGCATAATCAATTGCTCCTGAGAGTGGGCTAAAATCAGCCAGTCACCAAGATAATTAAGCATGCGGATGCCCGCGAGCCGAAGGGGCATGAGGGCACCCTCCGCGAGCTTGGTGAAAACCCGCGAAGACAGAGAAAGCCCGAAGGGGAGGACCCGTACTGCCATGCTCGACCTTCGAACGCAAACCACAGTTTTGTGGCGTGAAAGTATGGAGACATGGAAATACGCGTCCTTCAGGTCTATTGCTGCAAACCAATCCCAAGGACGAACGCATCGGGTGATGCGCATCTGCGTAAGCATTCTGAAGCGCAGCCTGTGAAGGCAGCGATTCAAAACGTGCAGATCTAGGATTGGCCATAGCCCACTGCTCTTTTTGAGCACGATGAAGTACAGGCTGTAAAACCCGCGCTCCATCTCCGCTGACTGGACCGGCTCGATTGCATCCTTCGCCAGGAGGACAGCAATCTCTTCTCGCAAGACAGGGGCGGACGCAGGTCTGAAATGAAATACACGCCCGTGAACCTGGGAGGCCGTTTCACGAACTGAATCGCATAGCCGAGTCTGATCGTATGGATGAGCCATTGCGATGGGCTGGCCTGCGCTAACCAGACAGGCAGAGCCCCCGCAAGGGGTCCCACCCGCACGATCGCTGACGTGCCAGCGGCGTGGCAGTGTGGAGTGAGTGGGCTCACCCGGGGAGCGCTGGGGTATCACGGAAGAACAGGAGACGAGATGCTCACGTCTCGCACCCAAACCATCCTCACGCAGCTGGGCCAGCGCCTGTGCTTGGTAGTGTTGGTAGGTGGCCATAGCATGCATGGTAAGGGCGAAGGCGTATGCAGCACACTGCATGAGCCTACTGTGCCCATCCAGGAAGAAGGGGATGGAGAGGCTTAGAAGGTCTTGCCTTCATCCTCCACATCACACCCCTCTAATCGGTCCGGCCGCGGGGTTGGGTATCTCCAGAGCCATGGCCGAAGCAGCCTGGGGAAGCACAGCCACAAAGTCTGCTACTAGATTCGATGCCACGCTCATCATCCTGGAGGGAGAGAACTGGTTCGAATCCTCGACGGACCTTGACAGTCCACTCTCCAAGGATGGTGAGGATGGAAGTTTACGCAGACCTGGCAGAAAAAAGTGCCCTAAAGACTGCGTGAGTTTATTGTGCACTTCTGGGAAGAAGGGGACGGGAGGCTTTGAAGGTCTAGCCTCCTTATATCCTCCGCATAACACCCATCTAGTCGGTCCGGCCGCGGGGCTGGGGGATAAACAGTGATGGCATGCACTGCCCGCGAGCACCGCATTAACATGCTGGACCCCCAGACATGAAATGCTGCGCTCGTGCCCATCATCCGGGGACAGGAAACCACCGCATCCCAAAACGCACGGTCAGAGTGACGTCTTGAAAAAGACGTGCTACACGTCCGTGTTGCTCTTTTAGGAAAGCTTTTTTTCTATATACAAACCACTCTTGGAGGACCGGACCCAAAGGACGCCAGGCAAGGGAGAAAAACCCAGCTCGACCATCTGCCACTGCGTATACGCGCTCTGGACCGTGAGAAGCTGCTTCTCGATCTCTCTCTGTAGACACAGGTTGGAGATACCCTCAAAGACTTTCTCAGAAGCTTCGTGAAAGGCTCTGAAAGCGAAAGGATGTCGAGCATGGCACTGGCTGCGTCTTTTTAGCATGACTGATTGTCATTGACGCCAGCTGTGCATGCTGACGCCGCCAACTCATTGACATTTCATTAGCCCGTTTTTATACTCTTTCAGATGATTTGTTTCTGATGAAATCCCCATAGTGGAAGTTTCCACATAGCATTGGAGTTCCCCATCCAAAGGGGAGCACACTATGGCAACTTATAAGCCTCGTACCAACCAACTTTAGTATTGCAGCATCAACAGTATTAAAATGCAGGCTTTTTTGGTAAAATATGGACAAATCACTGGGTTAAAATTTGTCAAGTATAATTTTAACCCAACTTTAATCCATTGCTTGAGTTTTTGAATTTCACCAAAGGTTTTTATAGACAAACACTATAACAACAACAACAACAAAACAAAGACTTGCTGAAAAGTAGTTTGTATCTCGTGTGTGTGTGTGTGTGTGTGTGTGTGTGTGTGTGTGTGTGTGTGTGCGTGTGCGTGTGCGTGTGCGTGTGCGTGTGCGTTTGTCTGTGCGTGTGTGTGTGTGTGGTATAGATGACATGTCAATGTTTTTGGAGTATGGCTGATGATTTTGTCTCTGTCAGAACCACCGTCCTTGAAGTATCGTTTGGAATGGCCTTCCTGCTGCTCGCCTTGATCCTCTGCATTTGTTTTGCTGGTCATATACTGGTAAGAGCAGCTCGCACTTTTAGAAATGTAAATTAGTAGCTTTTCCGAGAGTGATTGAAGCAGATTGGCTTTTCTCTTTGGTTCTATTCAGTTGTAGACATGTTAAATGTTTTTTTCCATTTTCCATCAAGGAAATAAGTGTGTACTGAAATGTCATTTAATAAGTCAAGGTTCTCGTATATTTGAGACCCTCATCCTGTTAGAGAAAATGCCATACCGAGTGGAAAAAAACACCATATCAAAACAAGATTGAAATTTCCTTGTTTTAGCCTGAGGGAAACCATTATTTTTCTGCTCTTAGACAGGGTTGTCTATAATCAAATTACGAGCTACTTTGGACCTGTGGAACATAAATGGCTTAAGTAAATGTCACCTGTATGTCTCTCCATTTTCTTTCCCCTGCTCTTTTTTTCTTTGTATATTATGAAAGCTTACAGAAAAATGGCTTATTCAGTATTCAAAGGCCTGTACATTCACTCCTGGGAAATCAGTCAAGAGCTTGCTCTGGTCATATCCCATCACAAAATCAAAAGAAAGTAATGAGGAGTTTTCCTAAAAAAAAAAACAAGTCTATTTTTAGGACCATTAGGGGTTTGTCACATGCAAGTAAGGGAAGAGGAGCAGAGGTTTTCATTATACTGGAGGATATTCACTTCATTTACAAAAACAAAGACTGTAATCAGGAAGCCTAGAATTAACATAACAGCTACACACACATTCAGTGAGTAAGTTACTTTTATAAAATGTTATTAATACTAATCGCCTCATTAAAATTTTATTTAAATTACTTTTCTAATTACTTTTTCTGAAAAGTTATTTAATTATGTTTTATGTTGCGTGTGTATAAAAAATCATTTGAATATTACATAAAAATCATGAAGATATTTTCTAAATGTACTGTAAATATATCAAAACTCAGTTTGATTAATATTGATACCCTGCAGACACGCAACGTCATAAGACATTAATATTAGGTTAGATTTAGGTGGCCAGCATCTAAGGACAATGTTATTTTGACGTCCAATAACGACATGAAATTATGTTGATTTGGTTGATTTTAGCTTGTGTTGGAAAGTGACCAAAATACATAGTTGAGCCAACATCTTAAACCAACATCATATTGACGTAAAATACTGACATTTATTCATCAGGTATGGCAACCAAAATCCAACATCTGATAGACGTCATATTAGTAACATCCACACAACGTCAAGCTGTAACATCACCAGATGTTGATATTTGGTTGATTTTAGGTTGTTTTGGAAAGTGACCAAAATCCAACATCGAGCCAACATCTTAAACCAACATCATATTGACATCAAATACTGACATTTATTCGTCAGGTATGGCAATCAAAATCCAACGTCTGATAGACATCATATTAGTAACATCCACACAACGTCAAGCTGTAACATCATCAGACGTTGATATTTGGTTGATTTTAGGTTGTTTTGGAAAGTGACCAAAATCCAACGTCAAGCCAACATCTTAAACCAACGTCATATTGACATCAAATACTGACATTTATTCTTCAGGTATGGCAACCAAAATCCAACGTCTGATAGACATCATATTAGTAACATCCACACAACGTCAAGCTGTAACATCATCAGACGTTGATATTTGGTTGGTTTTAGGTTGTTTTGGAAAGTGACCAAAATCCAATGTCGAACCAATATCTTAAACCAACGTCATATTAATGTCAAATACTGACATTTATTCGTCAGGTATGGCAACTAAAATCCAACGTCTGATAGATGTCATATTAGTAACATCCACACAACGTCAAGCTGTAACATCATTAAATGTTAATATTATGTTGTTTTTAGGTTGGTTGGAAAGCAACCAAAATACAACATCTCTCCAAAATTGAACATTTGAAAATCTCCGAAATTGAACAAACCTATTTTCATTTCCACACAAAATAATACGTCTGAGGTCATGTTGACGTCCTGTGAGTGCCGGATTTATGCATTGCTAAGAATTTAAACATTTATTATATTTATCAATATTTAAATTTTTTTAGTCCTCAGATTCCAGATTTTAAAAAAAATTGTATCTCAAACAAATATTGTCCTATTCTATCAAACCATACACTAATGGAAAGCTTGTTTATTCAGCTTTTAGATGATATTTCATTTCATTTTGTTTGTTTGTTTGTTTGTTTGTTTGTTTGTTTGTTTGTTTGTTTGTTTGTTTGTTTGTTTGTTTTTTAAATGGCATTTATGACTGCTTCTGTGGTCCACAGTCACAAAAAAGGAATTTAATTACTCAATACTACTAAATATTGCCTTTAGCGTCCTTGATATATACCAGAATAATTCTGTAAAAAAGAAAAATGAAACATTATATGTGTAAAAACAGGGAACATTTCAAATGAGGCCGTATTTCACACAAATGTATTGTGTATTGTTATTGACTACTTTCTTATTCAGTTTGTTGTTTCTTAAGCATGGGCAGTCATCTTGATACATGTGACCTTTGTTATACTGTATGCCTTCTGTTTATCTGTAATAATAAAAAATGTTTATTAACCAACAAATCAGCATATTAAAATGCTTTCAGAAGCAACATGTATCAGTTTTAGCTTCCAAAAATGCATATTACAAACAAAAAATAAATTTTTAATTGTAATCACAGTAATAAAGATTCTGTGGTAGTTTTGTTTAAATAAATGCAGTCTTGGTAAACTTTAAAGAATTCTTTCAACTACAACAATAAAATAAATTCTCATAGACCCCAAACTAGTGAAAATGTTTTTCTTAAATCCTATTTAAATTACAAACCATTTTAATTCAGTATTTCTTACTGTATTAAAGTCATGATAATCACTTTGTGAATAATGAGATTATAATCATTAGAATTCGGGTCATGCTGGAAGCATGTTACAATGCTAAAAATATTATTAGTTTTAAAAACAAAAAAATTAATTAATCAATTCTTAAATAAACTTTGAAGAAGGATGACATGAGACTCATGTTGTAAACTCAATGGAATTGCAGCTATAATCAAAGTAACCTGTTTTTCTATGTATTGAGGCATCAAATGTATATTTTTAGAGAGCTTGGGGGGTTTGCATGCCATTAACCCACCAGTGTGACTTGATTTGTCCCCAGTTTGTTAATTAGCCAAGCTGTTTCACGTCACGCTAACCCAAAAACACATTTTTTGATTTTGGTGTCAAAAGGAAAGCAGCTTGAGTGGTGACCATTTTTACTGGGTTATTTTTGATCTCATTTTTCTACTGTACAGCAGCAAACTCAAGTCCCCGTGGGTTTGGGGGTGTTGGGTATGGAGGCCAATTTTGTACTTTGAGTTTCTTTTATGAAACGCTCTTTTTAGTTTTCACAGATTTTGTTAAGTGTCTGGAGTACTATGGAATTTATTTGAGTCTTTCTCAGTTTTGTCTCATATTTACCTGATGTGAGAGTTCAAACATCTCTCGTTCAGCCCACATGTTCACAAATACAAAAGAGAGACCAAGGTTATCCAATAGAAGTGCTATGTTTAAATATCAAAAGGTGTTTTTTGAATAGATGATGCAATAAACACATGATTGACTGGTGAGTGGGTTTTGTTGTGTGAGTTTTGTGCGTGTGTGTATGTGTGTGTGCGTGTGTGTGTGTGTGTGTTTGTGTGTGTGTGTGTGTGTGTGTGTGTGTGTGTGTGTGTGTGTGTGTGTGTGTGTGTGTGTGTGTGTGTGTGTGTGTGTGTGTGTGTGTGTGTGTGTGTGTGTGTGTGTGTGTGTAGTGCCTCTACCTCTATTTCTTTTAGTATTGAAGTGTTCTTGCACACGGTCTAGGTTAAGTGTTTGGTAAAGTGCTGTTACATTGCAGTTCCACTAATACTCTTCCTAACAATGTAGCATACACTGAGTCATGAGGGGTTATAGACATTATTTGAGTATTTCAATCAGATGGTCAAGGTGAGTTTTACAAACAGATCTCAATTTCTTCAAGGCCATGAAGTCTTTCAGATAAAATCATGTGGATTTGATTTTAGATTCACCTAAAGGCATGGTTTAAATAAAAAAAAAAAAAAAAACCTGAGAATTCTGTCGTGACACTACAAAACATTTATGCTGTTTACTTTGTGTTTAAGCAGTAGTTCACAATAAAATGGAAATGTACACAATATTTACTCAGCCTCATGTGGTTGCAAACCTTTACCAGTTTCTTAATTCTGAACACAAAAGAGGATATTTTGAAGAAAGCAAAGCCGAAAACCTTTAATCACTGGCATCAATAGTAGGAAAAACAAATAGTTAAATAAACAACTAGAAGTCAATGTTTACCGGTTTTCAGCTTTCTTAAAAAACATCTGCTTTTGTGTTCAACAGAAGAAAGAAGCTCAAAGCTGTTTAGAACAAGTGAAGGGGAAATGATGACAGGATTGACTGGATGAGGCAGGATTCAGGATACATTTTCACCCATCTCATTTCCTTTGAGCTTTTGAACAAGTCACTATGAATGTTGAGGCTCCTTGTCACTTGTTTGTTTTCTCTCTCATGTCTATTTGCATATTGTTATTTCACTTTAAGTGAGCATTCATGTTAACACTGTATGAAATTCTCTACAAGATAATGGCAATGATATAATTAACGATCTCACTTGGCCAGGCGGATGCTGGTTTTATTTTTTTACCAGCCTGCAATGTTATATTTTTATAAAAATGAAATATAGTATGTGATTTTAGTGCTAAGCCAGTAAGCAAGGTTTTCAAGGCACAGATTCGGCAAGGTAGCCCAGGCACACATAGTCAAACACACTGAAATTAAGCCATTCAGCAAGGTAGCCCAGGTACACATAGTCAAATACACGATAATTAAGATATTCGGCAAGATAGCCCAGGTACACATATCAAACACACTGAAATTAAGCCATTCAGCAAGGTAGCCCAGGTACACATAGTCAAATACACTATAATGAAGCCATTCGGCAAGATAGCCCAGGTACACATAGTCAAATACACTATAATTAAGCCATTCGGCAAGATAGCCCAGGTACACATAGTCAAACACACTGAAATTAAGCCATTCAGCAAGGTAGCCCAGGTACACATAGTCAAATAGATTAGAATTAAGCCATTCGGCAAGGTAGCCCAGGCAAACATAGTCAAACACATTGAAATTAAACCATTCGGCAAGGTAGCCCAGGCACACATAGTCAAACACACTAGAATGAAGACATTCTGCAAGGTAGACCAGGCACACATCGTCAGATACACTAGAATTAAGCCATTCTGCAAGGTAGCTCAGGCACACATAGTCAAACACCCTAGAGTTAAGCAGGTTGACAAAGTAACCAAGGCACACATAAGCCCATTTCACACAGTGATACTGGTAAATATCCAGAAAAGTACTTTACTGGTAAATTAAAACGTGTGCTGTTCACAGAGGCAAGGACGTTCTGGAATTTTTCCGGAAAAGATTATTCACACATCCATTCCAAAATACAGGTAAATTCTGACATTATTAACCATAAATGAGCTCTAAATGGCTGCACTTATATTTGTAAAAATAAAGGGAGTCACACGGTTGATGATTTCACTTTTGTTTAAAACTTTAGCATTCATGCATCTGCTTTTGTCCCAGAGATGAACCAATAACTATAGGGAAAAAAATGCTACTATCCGAAGGCAGAGATGCTAACCGCAGCTAAAAACAGCTTTGTTTACACATTTGACTACATTACAAATTGCGATAATATGAAAGAACACTTATGAATGTTGAGATATACATTTGAGTATGTGCTGCAGCTTTCTTGTTTTTGTTTCTTGTTTTTAAAACAAAAGTCTAACGTGACTGGTGCTGTAGGCTACTTAAATCTGACACAAAGGAGCCTCCTTCACGAGTTCACAAACTCACAGATGTTTATCATTAACATATTATCAATCATTTTTTCCACAGTAAAATTGCCGGTGATTTTCCGGAAAGGTCTGTATGTGTGAAAGGGGATATAGATTAGTGAGGTACTAGTAAAGCTTTAAGAAAGGTAGCCAAGGCACGCATAGTCTAGTGAGGTACTATTAAGCCTTTCAAAAAGGTAGCCAAGGCACTTAAAGATAACTTTTAGATAACTTATTGATAACTTATACCCCCGGCTGAGCTATAAACAGAGATGGGTACAAATACATCAAAAAATAATTTTGTTACAAATTACATACTCTTGTGAATAATTACCATAATTTGTTTGTTTGTTCAAACAGTTTATTCATGTTAAAATCAGGAAATATACAGTATGAAGATTAGACTGCAAATTCTAAATTGGATTTTGTTAATAGAAAAAAAGAAAAAAATTAGCTAACATTAGCTACCATGCTAACAACACCCATTGACTAAAAAGAAAATGTACAATTTCTAGAGCTGTTACTTCCATGTGCTATATTAACATTTAGTATTAACGCTAATAATAACATTCAAAAAGCATTTTCTAATCATATATTTTAATACTTAATGCAGTTTTAGCTCAAAAAGCGGCTTATTTCCTTGGTTGTCTTTTGTTTGTTTGTTTGTTTGTTTGTTTGTTTGTTTGTTTGTTTGTTTGGTTGGTTGGTTGGTTGGTTGGTTGGTTGGTTGATTGTTTGGTTGGTTAGTTGTTTGGTTGGTTGTTTTTTATTTGATTTGTTTGTTTGTTTGTTTTTCAATTTCAGAGTTGTCACATTGTTTATTTGTGTCTTGACAAATGCTACTACATATTTGGCAATCCATTTAAGCCAGGGGATCAAAGTTCTTGAATTGTTTGAAAATAAAAGACATATTTGATTCAATATTTAAAAAAAAACATAACAGTCTCTTAAAGTTTTTAATAACAAATAAGATCTGATTATTTTTATGCCTGTTTCTTTGATTTAAGCACATCTAACTACTTCCTTTCCCCCCCCCCCCCCCCCCCCAAGTAATTCATCATTAATTTATAGTAAATATTTTTCTTTCACTGTATAATATATTTTCACTGGTTTCTCTGGAAGTATGGGCAATAAACAATTGCAGTGATATTTGGTTCTTCACTCGTTTCTTTCTCCCTCCATTTGTTACACACACACTCAACTATTATATGTTATGTCAAATACCCTTAGTTTAATATTAACATCTAAAAGGACGTAACAATGCCCATATTATATACATTTCAATATTAATTAAATGCATATTTTAAAGACATTCATGATCAAACTATTGTCCATCTCTGGCTATAAACTCTCTAACCAAAGACTTTTTTTGAATACACAAAGGATGGGAAAAGTTGTCCCTCAGAGCTAGTAAAATTGCTTTTGGGTCCAAGGGGAGTCTGTCTCTGTGGGGGATAAGATCCATATCAACTGTGTTTCGTGAGAGAAGTAGTCCTCATTTCAGTCAGTTGCATTTTTATGAAAATAATGGAAGTGAAATGAATAGAGAATGACATTTAATGTTGGCTTCAACTCAAAGCTGATATAGATGCCCTTTTTTATTGTTATATATTCACTCACTATGAAGTTATGTTTATTAATGTGTCTCTGACTTGTGGGGCATAATCATAACCTTGAGCGTTTGAAATAGAGGCGGATATGCTAATGACGTTGGTGGGAGTTAAGTCTTGTTTTATTTTCACTTTTCTCTTGTTGCCGTAGCAATGGGGCAAAGCTGCTTCCTGCACAATGCCCAGGCTCCCCAGCTCCTCTAAAGTCATCACCAACAAGCCCTGGATACGACTCGCGCTCACCATGGCAACAACTGCACTTATCCTAGTCATGGCCGTATTCAACATGGTGAGCACCACTACTGTCTGATACCTGGTCTATCAGTTAGATTGGAATGCTTTTAAAATGCTTGATATAGAAATGACATTTACTACATCACAAATAATTCATTGTTACTCATTACGATTATGCTCAGTTACAGAAATATGTCCTTGCTGGTTTTATTTATGGTTAAGTCTATATTGTTAACAGCCTGCTGGCTTTGTGGCTCATAAATTCAGGAAACTCTTCAGTATAATATACACGGCAGAGTATTTTTACCCAAATAACACTACAAAAAACATCCCTGCTCAATCAAAGCTCTGCTGTAGGTTGCAATTTTGTGTGTTTAGAACACAGAGGGGCACCAAGTACCAAACATTTAATGATGTGAAATAGACATACTGTTAAACTTTAAAGTTTTATGAATCACCCTGTGCCATAATACATTTACAATATTTTTATGCTAAGCATTGTGTATACAGATAAAAGAATAGGACCAATGACTGAACCCTGAGGAATCCCTGAAGTAATTAATTGTGACATAAGCATGTTTTACCTTAAATATTGTATGATATATCAACCCATGTGTAAGTACACTTACTCTCTAACCATGTGAAGCCTATGTGTGAAAACTAAAAGCGACCAAGAAACTGAACCCTGAGGAATCCCTTGAGATAAAGATGTGACATAGGTAGGGCCAGACGAAATCTGCTGACATTTTTCGCTATTTCTGCTGAGAATTTTGGTAAAAATCTGCAGATTTCTGCGGAATTATTTTGGGAGTATCATAACTAAAACCTTAATATGTGAAAAAAATATATATCTTTTTAATCCAATTAGATTCACTTTATTAAGTAAACAAAGCAAGTCTTTCATATAATATATACAATATATCTACTAAAAGATATATGCATTGTACATAAATCAGATGAACATTTTCATATTAGTCAATAATATTACTGTAATTAATTTAAAAAATGGAATAAATATAGATTTACACACATTTAGTCAAGTGAATAAACAGAATTAATGATGGACTAAAAATCTGCAGAAAATCTGCGGAAAACTTGCAGAATTCTGCGGCATTTACCTTCAGCATTATGACATATCTGGCTGTGCGATAGTACACTTACAGTTTACTTATCTAGAGCTTTTGTCCATATACAGTATAAAACACAACGGAACCAAGGACTAAACCCTGGGGAATCCTTTAGGAAACGTGGCTTAGGCACTGTTTACTTTTAGTATCATATAAGGTGTCTAACTTAAATGTGATGCTTAAACTTGTATCATGCAAAGAGTGGGTAGATCGGGTTTATCTATTGTGCCAAATTTATTGTGCCAAAAAGTGCAACATAAGGAAAAACTATATAAAAGTGGGCTACACTATAATACATATTCCTGATTTAAAGATTTAAGTTGAATCAAGTGAACTTTTCTATTCATCTTATCTTAAATCAGTCAAACTGACTAAAAATATGTTAAACTCTGTATAGCTAAAAGTTGAACCTATGTTAAAGAGCCCCTGTTATGCATTATAAATGGTCATATTTTGGTTTTGGGGATCTCCAACAACAGGCTGATATGGGTCCAATGTCAAAAAACACTTTCATTATCTTATAATATGCATTTGTTTTTACCTAATTATCTTAATAACTCCCATAAGATTTGTTCAGCGATTCATTTGTTCTCAAACCCCTCCTTAGCACGATGCTAATCTGAGCTGATTGGTCCGATGACCCAGTTTGTTGCGATTGGTCAGCTGCATTCATCGAGAAACGGAGATGAAAAGTGTAAAGAAAGCGACACACACATTTTCAACGTGGTTTTAGATGAGATATGAGAATATAAAGAGCAAACCAGATACACTACAAGTCGCGTTGAGCGGTTACAAGTAACAAACTCAATTAAAGACACATTTTGCAAGCTAGGGAAAACAAGGAGGCAGCCATTTCATTCACACTTAAGTTACGTACACTTGTGAACTTGGGGAAGAAACTGATCCATGAACTGTGTACTGTAAAGTTTCTGTCAAGATCTGACAAAGTCCCATACATCAATAGTCTTTTCTGATCCTTCCTTTAACAAATGGCCACCGAATTCCCCGTTGCCGATTGCTCCTCAGAAAAACAGCACAAGGCTGGGGCTATAATTCTGAGATTTTTTGCAAAAATAAACTTCAACCACTGACTCTTCACAGCCTCATCTTTGGGTAGAGAAAATAACAATAACTTTCTTTCAGACTTCAGAGCACAGCGTCTTCATAACATGATTCAACCGGGATCTGCTACAGTGTTCTTCTTCTTCTTCTTTTTCTTTTTCTTCTTCTTCTTTTTCTTTTTCTTCTTCTTCTTCTTCTTCTATTTTTTGCTACACTGTTTGTGGACTGGATGTTTTCAATTTTCCCAGGTCTGTGCGTGCAACAAATGGGCGGGGCTTGAGTTCCATATCAATGTCACACCGAAACGGCTGAAGATTCGCTACCCCAATGATTAATTTAAACCACTCTGAGTCGACTCGTTTATAGATAAATCAATAGTTTTAAACGTGGTGCACTTTCAGATTTAAGCCTTAGCTGGATATTTCTCTTCAGTTAGTGCTGTGTTACACACTACATGAAAGGTCATTTTCAAAAACCCATAATAGAGGCTCTTTAACATATATTACCACCTGATTAACATATTGAATTAAGGTAACGTAAAAGCATTTGTTGTCATGTTTTTTGTCATACACTTTTTACAGCATATACCTTTTCATTCCTATGGCACATATTGTATATTATATATATATATATATATATATATATATATATATATATATATATATATATTCAGTTTACAAATTCACAAATATATTACATGACACATTCATTTAGACAGTTGGTTGATAAATCAGGCAGCAGTTTTTGGCCCAGTTGGAGGGCTTTATAGATTCTGTGGTGATTCACAGCACAAGCGGAGTAGAATTAGTGACATCTGTGTGTATGATTTCATCATTGTGGCTAGCATCACTGTACCAGCGCTCTCATCCAGTATGGATCAAATTATGTTATCCCTGAAATGAAGTGACTGGTTGTTCATGTGGGAGAGGAACAACACAGCAATGTGACTGAATTCTTGGGGTTTTCAAGTTGATGTTATTTGGATTCACACAATATTAAATGTTAAGCAGATCAGCTGGGCTTAATAAAACATTGATATTTTGGTGGCTAGCAGAAACATTAGTGCATTTAATTGTGTTTTAAGTATTCACTGTGGTTCTATATTAAATAAAATGCAATTAAAGTATTTACAAGTCCCATACACTACAAACCCTCATGCTTCAAACATCTGAGTATCTTTTCAATTAAATCCTTCACCAACTGGACAGAAACTAAATTCACAAAAGCTTCTTTTCTGCTAAAATTGTCAAGAGGTCATCTTTTCTGATTTTCCCATCTGCTCACAGCCCATTGGTTTTCACTTAATTTTGCACTTGTGTAAAAAAAGTGTTATAAACTTGTGTTGAAGCATATTTGTTACAAATCGCAACAGATGTGTTCAGCTAAGAGTGATGGTGTCTTCTGCTGTGATATTCTTAATATTTTTTTCTCCATCTGTCTTGTATTTAGTTCTTTTTAGGCGAAGACAGAATGGTAGCATCAACTTCACTTAATATTTCTAACAGCAGTATGGATGGGCCATATGGTCAGATCACAAACTCCTCAAACAACAAGTTCTACTTGCCGGTAAGATGCAACAAACTTTATCTCATGCCTTTTTTCCCACAAATCTTGCTATTTTGTTTCTTAGAAAAGAAAAAGTTTAACTCAAATAACCACTGATTTACAGACCCACTTGAAAACAAACAGTAAATTCTCTGTTAAGGCGTGGGTTCCAAAATAAAAAAAAGTTGTCTGTATCTTCAAAGAATGGACGTGAGATGAATCATGAGCATCATGAGATAAACCAATTTGTTTCACTCGCATCATTATATAATAAGTGACTTTATACTGTGCATGATTATGTATGGCCACTCTGTAATTATATTTCACAGCTGGAAAAATGTTCTTTAGTACTGTATAGTGCTTATGTGAAATTAGATCTCAGCAGACATCAAGATACCACACAAATGCGTCCTCAAGCATTTTCGCAGAATATTACATTACATGGAACTTCTGTTTTGTCATATTTCAAGGGACATCAGATGCTGTTTATGAATAGAATCAGAGCCTGAAGTTACACTCCAAATGTGTCAAAAAATAAATAGATAAGTAAGTAAAAAATCAGTGTTGGTGAGTTGGCCATAAACTTGAAATTTACAGTTGAAGTCCCTCCTGAATTATTAGTCCCCCTGTATGCTTCTGTTTCTAAATATAACAAGTTTTAATAACTCGTTTCTAATAACTGATTACTAGATATTTTTTAAGATACTAGTTTTCAGCTTAAAGTGCAATTTAAAGGCTTTACTAGGTCATTTACATTAACTATGCAAGTTAGAGTAATTAGGCAAGTCATTGTATAACAGTGGTTGTTCTTTAGACAATCGAAAAAAATATATAGCTTAATGGGGCTAATAATATTGACCTTAAAATGTTTTTTTAAATATATAACTACTTTTATTCTAACCAAAATACAACAAATAAGACTTTCTCTAAAAAAATATTATAGGAAATACTGTGAAAAACTCTAAGCTTTGTTAAACATCATTCGGAAAATATTTGAAAAGGACAACAAAATTCACGAGGGCTAATAATTTTGACCTAAACTGCATATTTTTTATAATTTCATGGCAAATAAAAAAAAATAGAGGAGAGTGATCACATTTGCAACACTTTTGGCATTTCCTTCAGTTTCTCAGAGACAGTTTTTCTGGAAACCTAAAATTTTAATATAATCAACCCACATCTATCAGACACCCACCCACATCAGTATAATATGTGTATATATAATAATATAAGCATAATTTAAACTTGAACAGACAAAGTCAAATGTTGAAACCGACCCCGAACAGGGGAACAGTTGTAACAACCCACAGGGACAGTTGCAACATTCATTAAAATGAAATGATAAAAAAAAAATAATCTAAAACATCAGGTTGGATTTTATTTGTATTTTTTGGTGAACAGACTAAATGTAAATTGGTTAAAGTGTTAAATTTGTTAAACTGCCCATATAAATACAGACTATTAAAAGAACTAGCAACAACTATGTTTTGGTCCATTTTCAGGCCTACAAAAAAAATCTACAAAAAACTACTTTTTTGAACAATAAATTAATGAATTGATCAAATAACTCATTTTAAAATTAAATGGCATTGAAACTGTAATCAAATTAAAATTGTACATTGTTAATATGACAAGCTTTGAAATGAATATTGTGATAGGGGATGGTTGCAACAACATGTAGCTTTAACATTTGATAGCTTTACCTATTTGATACTAAGAAGTTATTTAAATTATATGAATGAATAATGTTTCACTAAAACTGATTAGACAGTATGAGAAATTTTCATAAAACATACTTTTTTTATATATCAAAATGAGTTTTATATTGAAAGAATGGTCACATACTGTATGTCTGATTTCATTCAGATTGAATAAGGGTCTAGCTGAGAATATGTTGTCAGGATTCTGCCACTTCGGTCTTGTTAATTCCTGTTTTGGTGGCAGAGTCCAAACACTTGTCCTGTCTTGTCTATTATGTTGTGTTCAGCTCTAGTTTTCTGGAGCCGAGCACTCATATTTCCTGTCTGTCTTCATCTTTGTATGAGCGTCATCTTAACGCAGGCACGCGAGGTCTGGGCGTGCTTAGGATGCGTGCGATTTGCAGTTTCATTCTCAGCGTCTCAGTCAAGTTGGTTTCGGTTTCGGTTGGCGCTGGGAAGAAACATGCATGTTTCATGTAAGAGTACGCGGTAGTGTTTTCATATATCGGGTACTCATGTCTTGCGTTCTGTTTGTTTTGGTGTTTAAGCACGTGGCCTAGTGTTAACATTGTGGCCATGTGCTTTAGTGTTGTGTCTCATGTGAACATGCAGTTAATGAGTTTTCTCATTGGCTGCGTGTTCTAGTCCTGTTTTTGCTTTTGTTGATTCTTTGTGTCATGTGCTCTCCTGTCTGTTGTCTAGTCCCACCCTCCTTGTTAACCCATTATTAGTTTATTGAGTTCATGTTTGTTTAACCCAGGCTCATTCTGAAAATGTAGTCCCGCTGATGTTTCTGGAGACCGCGAATTGTGCAGCCGGAGGTATGTACAGCTGCATTTCGTTTTTAAAGTGAACGCTACGGGGCGCTGTGATGCCGTTCCCTTTCGCGCTAGTAGGCTGACCGCTTACCTCCGTGTGAAGGACTTTCCTGCCGCAACCAGTTTGTCCAGTTAGCTCGTCATGTACGTCGGCGGACTTGAGACGCAGAGAGGAGCTGACCATGACGACGATGACCGGGTTCAAGTCCAGGGAAGAGCGGTTCCAGAAATCAGGTTAGACAAACACAGTATCCAAAAAATAAAGGTAACAAGTTCATAACAGGCTGAGAATGTGGTAAAATCTGAAAACGTGTTAAAAATCAGACGAGGGCTTTTCTTTTTCTGGACAGCATTTTTTTTTGTAAATTGTTGGTTGGGTTTAGGGAAGTAAGCGGGCAGGCGGGTCAAACGATGAAACTGCTTGGGTTTAGGGAAGGAGGGGGAGGGTGGGTCGTCCGATAGGCCAGTCGCCCAGTCAATCATTCAGCCAGCCGGACAGACGGTCGTTTGACAGCGGCCTCACGTGGGTTTACGCGAGAACGGCCCGGGCGCAAAAGGTGCTTGCAGGAGAAGTTCGAGATGCAAAAAAGCATGCACAGCGGCCTCTTGCGGATTCGCGAAAACAAAACTGCACAAATACACACCTCCCAGGACGTATTTCGCGGCCTCCAGAAATGTCCACAGGGCTACGTTTTCAGAATGACCCTGGGTTGTGTTTGTTTGTTAATTGTTTCTCCTTATAGTCTCCTCATGTCTGCTGTCCTGTGCCAGTTTGTCGTCATTTTTCCCAACAGTCATGTCCTGTTCCTTTTCAATCTTGCTAGCCCAGCCCAGTCCAGTCCAGTCTGTCTGTCCCCTCGGGGTGGTTTTTGTTGTCTTTTTGTTTTATTTTATTGTTAGTAATACCTATTAGTAACTGAAATTGAGTCCTCACTCCTTTCCATAACCCGAAACCCCTGACCATACAGTATGTAGTATGAATATCATCACTCCAGCTCATTCCTGAATGGAGGAATAAGTCTTGATGCAACCGTCCCCTCTCTCCCCTATATATTTACAACCACTACATTTTCTCAAATCACCATCCATAGAAGGGTGTGACAAAAGTTTTAGGCCCTTAGTAGAATAGTTTAAAAAAATGTGTTGTAATATGTTATTCTTAGTGTTTTCAATGGACTGACTGGCTTGTGTCTTTCTGACAGTATTTCATCTACAGCTGCATTCTGGGATTGATCTCGTGCTCCGTGTTCCTGAGGATAAACTATGAGCTGAAGATGATAATTATGCTTGGCGCTGTAGTGGCATACAATATCATCATTCTCCAGACCCATGCCTCCATCCTGGACGACTACAGCATGGCTCTCTACAAAACCCAGCAACCAGACCGGTACTTAAACTCCCATTTACACTGGCCTCAAATAATCATCACAAAAAATCTTAAATGTCACTTGGTTTAATATTTTATCATCTGCTGCAGTGACATTCAGACATTTTTGTGCGTGTGTGTGGTGGTGGATTAAGTGTTCAGATATTTTTTGGAGACACTGCACACACACAGTGGGTGATAGCATCAAGAATTGTGCCATATAGATATTTTGGGGAATTGTGGAATTGTCTCTTAATGTCTCTAGGGAGCATGAGTGACAGGAGCTGCTGCTGAAATTGCAGGCTTTGTGTGGATTAGACTTTACGGATAATGGTGACCGAAAAGAAACTTTCAAAAAATGACCTATTGTGTTTCCTTATGTTTGTCATTCTTTCTGTGTATATTTTTTGGTTTAAGGCCATCTTTTTTCAAATAACTATCATAATGCATTCAAAATCTGTATACTGAAATGGCACTGTGGACTCAGAGAATACATACATGTTTTATAAAGCATTCATAATATATTATTTTACAGCTACTGTAAAGCCACAGTGTGCATGGTCAGCAACTTCTCTTTAACGAGTACAGTAAATGTCAGCGGGGAAATCTAACTTTTAAATGTTACCATGTTTTTACCATTGTATAACTGTGTTTAGATCATTTTTAATATTACAAAATTAGAAATTCTTTCAGTAGGTAGTGTTGTCGACTCACAGCAAGAAGGTGGCTGGTTCGAGCCTCGGCTGGGTCAGTTGGTGTTTCTGTGTGGAGTTTGCATGTTCTCCTTGCGTTCGCGTGGGTTTCCTCCGGGTGCTCTGGTTTCCCCCACAGTCCAAAGACATGTGGTACAGGTGAATTGGGTAGGCTAAATTGACCATAGTGTATGTGTGTTAATGAATGTGTGTGGATGTTTCCCAGAGATGGGTTGCAGCTGGAAGGGCATCCGCTGCGTAAAACAAATGCTGGATAAATTGGCAGTTCATTCCGCTGTGGCGACCCCAGATTAATTAAGGGACTAAGCCGACAAGAAAATGAATGAATGAATGAATGAATGAAATTCTTTCAAATTAAAAATGAAACAGAATATTTAGATAAATCAACATATAATCTGAAATTGATTGTTAACCCTATTGGAATGAATGCATTGTAATTACATTCCTTTTAATTTTTTGCTAATAACATCTTAAAATTTTGTTGCAACTTACATGTTTATTTTTATCAAAACAACAAAAACTTACTTTGACTTTTCATATAAAGTGAGCATTGATTAGTGCTGCAATAGTTTGTCAAAATGTGTACATATACACCACCTAACAAAGTCTTGTTGTCGATCCTAGTTGGAAGAGCAACAAATCTAGTAGATCTTCTAGTAGATCATTTGGATAAGTGGCAGAAGGTAGATTTTTTGAACTGCATCCCAATCATCACAAATACTGCAGAAGACATATTGGAACCTACATAGACCCAAGATTCTCACAGAAATCAGTCAAGTTTGGTGAAAGAAAAATCATGGTTTGGGGTTACATTCAGTATAGGGTTTGCAAAGTGGATGGCAATATCAACAACCTGAGGTATCAAAACATTTGTGCTGCCCATTACATTATAAACCACAGGAGAAGGCAAATTCTTCAGCAGGATAGTGCTCCTTTTGCACTCCTTCTCATGCTTTAGCCTCCACATTTCATTTCCTGAAAGCAAAGAAGGTCAAGATGTTTCAGAATTGGCCAGGCCAATCACCAGACATAAACATTATTGAGCATGTCTGGGGTAAGATGGCATTGAAGATGAATCCAAAGAATCTTGATGAACTCTGGGAGTCCTGCAAGAACGCTTTCTTTGCCATTCCAGATGACTTTATTAATAAGTTATTTGAGTCATAGAGATGTATGGATGCAGTCGTCCAAGCTCATGAGAGTCAGACACAATATTAATTCTTCTTCCACTGCACCATGACTTTATATTCTATACTGTACATTATTTCTGTTTAGTAACACGGCTTTTGTCTCAGAAAAATCAGACCTGTCCTAATTAAATAATTAAAAATAAAGGCATGATCATATTTTATTTTGGTAAAATAAACGTAATCTAGAGGCCTTTGCCTTTCATATAAGCCACTTCTGATACCAAATGATCAACTAGAAGTCAAGTTATTATTTGTTGTTCCTAAAACTTTGATAGATGACAAGACTTTTGTCAGGTAATGTATATGTTTATGAACAAAATATAGTCTCAAAAATATATTTAACATAAGTCATTTGATACTATATTATAGATAATTTTATACTACGTATTTTTGACAACTACTGGGAACCATTCATAAATGGCCCAGCAGCATTTTTCTTTTACTTTTTAAATACTTATATATTACTTACTAATTGTTTTTTTAATTGTAAAACAATCCTAAAGTATTTACACCCTAATTTTAAGTTTGGAGTAATTAACAATGGGTCATTGAATTAAAATAAATAATAATAATAATAATAATAATAATAATAATAATAATAATAATAATAATAATAATAATAATAATAATAATAATGCACACCTAAGGTAAATCAACAGAACGGAGTCAATTATTCTGCTTATACTACTGTTTCCACACTTATAGACACTGTTCAGACAGTGCATTTTATGACATTTGTTAGGTCTTTGTCCTCAAGCAGCTCCTGTGTGTAAGATATGTTTCTCACATACCTCAAAGCCTGGTTTATTTTTGACCGTAGTAAGCTGTGAAATAGCTGAAAACATTCAATGAAGAGATATGTAAAAGATATTTCCGCCGGTAATTCTCACAGAATAAAGCTTAGCTGCAGGGCGGGGGGTTGTTGTATAAGACTGAATGGCTTTATTCTGTGAAAACAACCATTACATGGATACATATTACATGGATACTTTCCACACAACCAAGAATTAAATACAAGACTTTGAATGAGCTGTAATAGTTTGCTAGCACTTTATTAAACATGAAGCTTGCTGAAGGAAAAATGTATTAACGAACAGCCTGCACTATCCTAACTCATTACTATTATTCAGTTTTCAGTCGCAAGATAGGGCCAAACAGTGGAGTGATGGATAATAAGCAGTTGAGGTTTTTACAATTCCACTAGAGGCTGCCGTGTACATTTTTAACAATTTCAAATACTTTACTGAGGAATGTTTTCTCTTACATGCCATTTCTTGTAAATCCACCAGAGGCCGCTGTGTACTTTTCTGCCAATCTCAAATACATTACTGCAAACATTTACTCAACATACATTCCATTTACACGTCCTTCCTGCACATGTTCTTGAGAAGTCTCTCCCAAGTTTGATGCTGTACAAGGTGAGCTACTGAGCAAGCTGATCTCACTGGAAAGTTGTCCGTACAGACAAAAGCAGTCAGTGTTAGCGTGAAAAGGAACAGAAGTTATGCCAGTTATGCCAGTGCACATATTTGCAGTTTGCATAAACCCAACCCAGGCTCATTCTGAAATGTAGTCCTGAGGATGTTTCTGGAGACCGTGAAATACGTCCCGGGAGGTACGTATTTTTGCTGTTTTTGGTTTTCGCAAAATCCGCGAGAGGCCGCTGTGTGCGCCTTTTTGGCTCTCTCGGATGTCTCCTGCGAGTGCCGTTCGTGCCCGCGCAGTTCTCGCGTAAACCCACCAGAGGCCGCTGTCAAACGAACGTCTGTCTGTCCGACTGGCTGAATGATTGACTGAATGATCCTCCTTCCCTGAACCCAACCGATTTTACCGATCGACCCGCCCGCCCTAAATCCAACCAACCATTTACAAAAGCCGTCCGGAAAAGGAAAAGCCGTCGTCCGTTTTTTTTTTTTTTTTACTACGTTTTTGGATTTTACCACACTCTCACCCTGTTATGAACCTCTTCGCTTTATTTCTTGGATTGTGTTTTAATCTTACCTGATTTCTGGAACCGCTCTTCCCCGGACTCGAACCCGGTCATCGTCTTCGTGTTCAGCTCCTCTTTGCGTCTCAAATCCGCCGACGTACAGGACGAGCTAACCGGACAAACTGGTCGCGGCGAAAAAGCCCTCCACATGAAGGTAAGCGGTCAGCCGGCGAGCGCTAAAAGGAACAGCGTCATACCACCCCGCAGCGTTCGCTTAAAAAACGAAATGCAGCCATACGTACCTCCGGCTACATAATTTGCGGTCTCCAGAAACGTCCTCGGGACTACGTTTACGGAATGAGCCTGGGTTGAATAAACCTGTGTTGATAATAACATTATGAATCTGAATAAGGTTAAGACCAAGAGCTTTGCCTGTTTCTTCCATAACTTACTCCACACAATATTATTACCTCTTTTTGTGTCTTCTTGACTTTTTAACTGTATTTTCTTATCTATCTCCCTCAGGCCGGGTGTTCTGAAAGATCTGAAAACCATGGGCTCCATCTCATTGTTCATTTTCTTCGTCACTTTGCTTGTGCTGGCGAGGCAGGTGAGTCTTTTAATCTGAACGACGATGTGCTTGCATTTTGATTTTGAGAATGTTATCTAAAGAACTCAAAGAATCATTTGTAATGAGATCCACATTTCATAAAATAACATAAGACTCACTTTCATTTGGAGACCTTGAAGGTAAAAAACCCATATAAAATACAGTATTTCAGTACAAACTTTTCATTTCACGCCTGAAATTGTGATTTTAACAGCTTACATAACACAGTTTTGGGAGAATTATTATTAAGGCTTTGGACACAAATAAAAGCTTAATATTTCTAACATTATAAGCCTCTCACAATTTTATAGATTTTCTTTTCAACCTTAGAATATATCCATAATCCAGCAGTCAACACCATTAAACAGCATCAATTTATTTTTCTTTTCTTTTTTTGCCAACATAATAACATCAAGAAAGACCTAAAACACAACAAAACTACTCAAACAGAAGTATACATATAATACCAGTCATTGTACTGCACATAAAATTGTATGGCAGGACCAACAGAGAGTAGAAACAGAAGACAAATGAACACCCCTGAAGACATTGTATCATTTCAACACACAGAGACTTTTTTTCTGTCCAAATATTGTGTCCAAATGCGAATAAAAGTATCAGTTGTGTAGTAAAGGAGATGTTAGAAGATGAGTAGGAGAAGTCTCTCTAATAACTGAGTGCCATCCTTTGAGAAGGGGGTTTATCATTAATAAGTTGTTCCTGGGAGCAAGTTACCAGGCAAAACAAATATTGTTTACGCTTGTCTCGCTGATTTGCATTATAAATGTATTGTTATTGTGTAGTTACTGATAGAATGAGCTTAACTTTTATGTAAAGTAGCAATCATTCTTTAACTAATCAGTTAAAGTGATTGTAAAAATGATAAAAGATGCTTGAGTGTTAAAACAATGACAGCTTGACAGTTTGAAGTTTTTTTAAGTACAATAAATATTTAAAATTAAGTTAAATCTAGCAATGCACGATATTGAAAAATCTAACATTGCAATATTTTTTTATTCTGCGATATATATTGTAATAGAAAACAATTTCACTAGATTTGTTGAATAACTATTAGGAAGGAATTTTCATATGTATAAATCATAAGAAACAATCTACAAGCATAGATAAATTCAATAAAGGAAAAGATTCCAATTAAATAAACAGCGTTTTATTGTTTTCAGAGGAGTTGATCTGTATTAATTGGTATATACTAATTATAAATAATTAAATGTCTTCGTAGTCTTCATTTGATAAACAACTCAATAAAATGAATCAATATATTTTTGTCAAAGTTACAAACGGTACTATTTCTTATGCCTGAGTGTAGTTAAAACCCTCACACAGTCAGAGGCCTCAAAAATAATTGCAAAATGCTAAATTATAATCCAGATTCAACATTGTATATACACGCCATGTGACAATTGCGAATGATAACAAAGCGATTTATTGTGCAGCCCTAGTAAAATCAATTCGAGGTTATGCAAAAGTAACTTTGTTTATGTGAGATCATAAAACTTACTTTATTTTTTTATTTAATTTAATAACAGAAGGTAATTTTATAATTAAATCAACAACAAATTAATGTTTTGCATGAACTATCCTTTTAAATTCTGCCACAGCGTTCATTTACTTTCATTTTATTGCTCTTGTTTTTTTATCAGCACTCAACAGCTTCTAACTGTACATTACCATAAAACTTTCCCTGTTAAAAGCATTTAATAAATAGCTCTGTTTTGACAGGACACTATAGAAAGAATGTTGTGCTATTGAGTCTGCTTTGAAACCTTTTCACTATCTCTGCAGGTCGTCCGTTGGTCAGACTTGATTTTTTCCAGTGTGTGCTTTTAATTCTGTTACGAGAGGCTGTTTGTCCCTAGATAATAGGTCTGTCTGATGAACTCTGTATTTGAAATGCGCAGTTAGGTGGATTCATTTATAAGTAATGCAGTTGGGGTTGATCAGGTGATAGGTAAGCCGAGGGCTGATTTTTCTCCACTGAAATGAACTAGACAAAAAAATAAGCAAAGAATGACTATCAGCGCATACTTAATGCCCTTCAAGGTGCCATTTACACTCATTCGAGAAATCTTTTTTTTTCATGATGAATGCCTGCTGAAACACAAAGCTGCAACTCAGAGAAAATTGGTGCAATTTTTCATGATAGCGGCCCCTTTATGCAAGAAAAACTCATAAATAAATAAGATGAGCTGTCCTTGTGTGCATTTGATTCTGCTTTCTTTGTCATCTTGAAAGCCACATCAAATGATCAGATGTGTACCATCTCTTTACCTCTGTGTCCTCTTGTAACAGAATGAATATTACTGTAGGTTAGACTTCCTCTGGAGGAACAAGTTTAAGAAGGAGTGTGAGGAGATCGAGACCATGGAGAACCTGAATCGGGTGCTTTTGGAGAACGTTCTACCTGCCCATGTGGCCGAACATTTCTTGGGACGGAACTGGAAGAATGAGGTAAGTGATGTCCAAATGTCTGCGAATATAATATATATGGAATACAGTATATGTATAAATACAGTTGAAGTCAGAATTATTAGCCTCCCCCCATTGAATTTTTCCTTTTTAAATATTTCACAAATGAGGTTTAACAAATCAAGGACATTTTCACAGTATGTCAGATAATATTTTTTCTTATGGGGAAAGTTTTTTTTGTTTGTTTTATTTCAGCTAGAATAAAAGCAGTTTTTAATTTTTAAAAAAACATTTTAAGGTCAAAATTATTAGCCCCTTTAAGCGAAATTTTTTCAATAGTCTACAGAACAAACCATCATTATACAATAACTTGCATAATTACTCTAACCTGCCTAGTTAACCTAATTAACCTAGTTAAGCCTTTAAATGTCACTTTAAGCTGCTAGAAGTGTCTTGAAAAATATCTAGTCAAACATTATTTACTGTCATCAAGGCTAAGATAAAAGAAATCAGTTATTAGAAATGAGTTATTAAAACTATTATGTTTAGAATATATACTTTATATTTATATATATATATACTACCACATTAGGTTTCTAGAAAAGAAGAGGGATTGTCAATGTTTTCTTTTTTCAATTTTAAAATATTTTTACTATTTAAAATAACAGTTTTTTAGTTCAATATATTTTAAAATGTACTTTTTTCATGTAGTTTCAAAGCTGAATTTTAGCATAGTTACTAAATACTAGTCATATGATCTTCCAGAAATCATTAAAATATGCTGATTTGCTGCTCAGAAAAAAACATAATTATGTTGAAAACAACTGAGTAGAATATTTGCTGTTTTCTTTGATGAATAAAAAGTTCATAAGATCAGCATTTATATATATTGTAAAAGTTTGTGACATTATAAATGTTTTTATCATCACGTTTGATCAATTTAAAGGGTAATAAAACCCCCTTCTTTTGGTCAAAGAGCATAGGATCACCAAGAGGCGACACTTATGTGCAATTTGGGAAACAGCCACTAGATGGCGCGGCGGCCATTTTGGAATGAAAATTCTAATAGAACAATAGCATATTATAAGTCTGTAAAATAAACTATTAAAAGTGCAGATGATTGTGATAGTAAGTGTTTTATTGTCGTCTTTCAGGTTGTATCTCAGCTTTAATGCACTTTTTAAATAAATAAAAAAACAAAGCAGCTGCTTGCCATTGCGACAGCAATAAGATCCAATGGACAGCCGACCGCTTTTACTCCAAAATGGCGGAATCACGGGGCTGTTGCTGGGTGCTGCTGTTGCATTTGAAGGTTCTATTGAGTGTCGTCTCTTGGTCATTCTAGGCTCTTTGTTTTGGTCTAAGTCTACCTCTGAATTTTTTCAAAAAATGCTTCATAATAAAGAGGGGGGCAAACAACTGTCATTTAGCTCACAAAATGAGACACAAACCGTGAGACCCGTGATTTTGTAGTTTACAAAGTTAAAATGCAAATAATTAAACAGTAAGTAATTTAATGCCCTGCTGCATATGTTGTTCGTAATTTCATATACACATAACCACAAATTGTTATATCATCATAAAGGTAATTGTGTTGATATAAACACTATAAATGAGGGGACTTCTCTCCTCCTGAATCTCCGGGTCTGAATGCAAACACAGTGGATAGCCGTGCAGCAGGTCTGATGCCCTATCTATTCTAACCATTAGCCCTGCCGGTAATCTGGAGGATTTCAAACATAGGCGAACAGAACAGCATGGATAAAGGGGATGTGTCTAAATGGTAACAAACTCAACTGATAAAAGACAAAGTCCACCATTCTCTAATTCTCATACAGCTCTCTCGACACAAATGCCAGAAGATTTTAAACCCAGAAGATGAAATTAGCTGACAAAAGCTCAAAATTATACAGTTTTCCCCACAAGTAAACCTAACAGGTGCTAATGTTGTCTTAACTGATGCTCAGCACACACAAATCTGTTAAAATGTCATGAACCTTTAAAGCATCCTTGCTAAAGCATCTTTGCTTTCTTTTCATTTCTTGAGCAGAATTCAGCATATTAGAATGATTGGCAACACTTTAGCTGAAGTCACATTTCACTACTAGCTTATTATCTGCCTATTATTGCAATATGAATGTGTTTAATAGTTATAAAGGAAGATTTTATTCTACCCTAATCTTACCCAAAACCTAAACCCAATTTCCACCTAGCTATTAATAAGCAGCTAATTAGCAGTTTATTGAACTAACAGCCTTAGTTAATAGTTTGTTAACAGCATGAATTGTGACTTAACATCTAGCGTTACTGAATGATTCTTATTTCTTAGCTAATTTTGTTAAATGTTTTAGAATATATGTGACTCCTACATAACTTATTTTACTCCTGTTTGGATTTAGGAAACTGTAGGTTGTCCTAATTTTGATCCTTGCAAAAAAAATAATAATAATAAATACAATGTAATGAAAAACTTCCAGAATTATGCATAGTTGTGTGCTGTTTTTTCCCCTCCCTTTTGACAGGACCTCTACCATCAGTCATACGATACTGTGTGTGTGATGTTCGCATCCATCCCAGACTTCAAGGAATTCTACACAGAATCTGATGTTAATAAAGAGGGGTTGGAGTGTCTCAGGCTTCTCAATGAGATTATAGCAGATTTTGATGAGGTATGATCACAGACCCATCAATATTTTGATTTTGCTTCCATACATACTACATTTAAAGGGATAGTTCACCCTGAAATGAGAAATTACGTTTACATAAACACCTCTTGTTCCAAACCTATATGGGTTGCTTTCTTCTCTGAGCACATAAAAAGACATTTTGAAGAAAGCAGCCAGTTGATTTCCATGGGAGGAATAAATAATATGGAAGTCAATAGGCACTGTCAGCCCTTTAGCTGCTAACATTCTTCAAATTATCTATTGTGTAACAATTATCTATTGTTAAACAGAATAAAGATGCGAGTAAACTGTGAATACATTTACATTTTTGGGTGAACTGTTGCTTTAAGAATGTGTGAAGATATAAATGCCACCTTTGATAACTAATCTTTCTTAAGCCCTGCCTTATAAACATTACTGGTAAACTGCCAAATAAACAATTGGTCTTATGCAATGCACGCCTACTTAACTTTGGATAGTTTTAAACAGCATCTTCTAGAAATGATCTGAAAATAACATTACAGTGCTAAAAAGTTACGCTTGATGCACACTGCACTGATTCTGCATCAGAAAATCGTCAGGATCATCAGCTTCCACTAAATCCACCTATAAATGCCAGATAAAAACAAAATGAACAGTGGCTGCTTTACATGCTTAGGCGGTCTCTTCCAGTTCCAGTGGGTGGTTCTTGGCTAGAATAAGCTGAAAAGTGGATCAGACTAGTCAAAAGTCTGGCTTTTTGAGATAAGAGCAATTATGTAATGCTTTAATAGCAAAAAATAAAATAAAATAAAATGTGTTAGATTGAAAGCTTGACATATTAACATTAATTAAGGCTTGGGTGAGCTTTAATAAAGGACCAAATAATCACCACTAAATTAAACCAATGTGACTGCAGATGTATTTTGATGTTTTTGATTCATTTTAAATGCGGTGAACTTAAATTTATTTCATTCATAAAACTCTAGATGCCTAATAGGTCTTCTAAAGTCAAATAGTTCGTAAACAGTGTCTATATGTGTTTAATTAATTTTATGCGTTTAATAATTCAGTTTATTTCTCAGTTGTGACATTTTTCATGTTTAACTTTGAATATATTATTTGTTATTTATCTTTTTAAACAAAGAAGGTTATTGCACGTCATCTAGGGCTGTTTAAAAAAAATCTCATTTCAAATATTCCTCGAATTTATTTAACAAAGGCACATTTCTAACACCAAACCTCCAAACTATACTGACTTAAGTTGCTCTATCTTTTCCAACTGATCCGACTTGCGGTTTTCCGAAAACTGACCTGGAAAATTCAGAAAAGTCCCATTGACTTAACATTGGACCAAACTTTCTGACCTCATAATTTTTCGCCAGACTGTCATACAGACTAAAGTTTACACTCATTTAACCAATCTGCCAATCACTGATGACCTTTCAACTTACTAGTCACACCCTAGCAACCACTTACGGCACCCTAGCTACTGTCCCATAGACTTCCATTATTAAAAAAACTACCATTGACTTTACATTGAACATACTAACAACACACCAATCCATACTAGAAACATACTAACAACATGCTAATTCATACAAAATTCATGCTAACAGCATGCTAGTTTATACTAAAAACATGCTAGCAGCATGATTATTAATACTGGAACCATGCTAATAACATGCTAATTTATGTTAGCAACTGCCTAGCAACTACTCAGAACACCTTAGCAACACTTTACCAACCACCTAGCAACACCTTAGCAATGACCTATAACGCCTTAGCAACTGCCTAGCAACCACCTAGCAATGCCTTAGCAACTACTCAGAACGGCTTAGCAACCACCTAGCAACACCGTAGCAACTGCCTAGCAACCACTCAGAACACCCTAGCAACACCTTAGCAATGACCATAGAACACCTTAGCAACTGCCTAGCAACACCTTAGCAACCGCCTAGCAACTACTCAGAACACCCTAGCAACCACCTAGCAACACCTTAGCAATAACCTAGAAACACCTTAGCAACCACCCAGAACCCTCTAGCAACTGCCTAGCAAACCCTTAGCAACCACCTAGCAACATCTTGGCAACCACATAAAACACCCTAGCAATGCCTTAGCAACTACTCAAAACACCCTAGCAACTGCATAGCAAAAACTTGCAACCACCTAGCAACACCTTAGCAACCACTCAGAAGACCCTAGAAACCACTTAGCAACACCTTAGCAACCATTCAGAACACCCTAGCAACAGCCTAGCAAGAAACATGCCAATACATACTAGAAACTGCTAACCTGTATGTAGTTATGACTGTTTTAAACTTTATACAAACTTCAATTATTTAAACTTTAAACCTACTTCAAACTTTCAGACTAGGCTTTCTCAAGACACCACGAACTTTACTTTTCTAGTTATTATTGCTCTCTTGCACCCTCTTGTGGGGATAGCAGACAATACAGTTGTTTTTACTGAACCATTAAAGAGATAGTTAACCAAAAAATGACAATTCTGGCATCATTTGCTCACCCTTCACTTGTTCAAAACCTATTTGGAGTTTCTTTCTTCTGTTGAACACCAAAGAAGAATGTTTTAAAGACTGCTAGTTGCTGGCACCCATTGACCTCCATTGAATTTTTTTTCTACTATAGAAGTCAATGGGTGCCAGCAACCAGCGTTCTTCAAATCATTCTTCATTTGTATTCAACAGAAGAAAGAAGCTTTTTAATATTTAAAACCACACGAGGGAGAGAAAAATTATGAGGGAATTTTTTATTTTTGGGTGAACAGTCCCTTTAATTATTATTATATCGTTTGAATTTGGCTTATTTTTTAAGAAAGAAAGTTGAATTTAGGTTTTCAGCAGTATTGACAGCTCTGATGTCAGTAGGAAACTTGAGGCTCGTAAATTGTCCTCTCAAAATGCAGCAGTTTGATTGTAGTGCATCTGCTGCACGAGATGAGAACACATTCTTGCAATTCTTTGGGTGGAGAAAGCCTCTGAGTTTGCGGTGTATCTCCTCTTCTCTCCCTGCAAATATTTGCTCTGTCTGTGTTCACTTAAATCCACAGTAAGGACACGTATCTATTACATTTCACACATCTACTCTTCAATAAACCGACAGAAAGCAGGTTAATGCATTTAGATGACTGATGAATTCAGAATAAGAGGAAAAACTCTAGCTGTTTATGCCTAAGCTGTTTACCTCAATAAAGAAAATGGGTCAATTTTCGAAAATCTGTGTGAAATCTGTGTAACCTAAGAGACAAAAATCAAGCTGAGATGATATGTTAACAATCATGCACTTTAAACCCTGACTAACGAGCCAAGCTCAAGCAGCACTGAGAGAATACATGAAATGTGCATGTTGTAACAAAACGTAACATCCTGTAGCGCGTTTAGTTATTGTTTAAGGCCATGTGGGACTTCAGTCATCATTCAGTAACTTATGCACCCTTCATCTTGTCATCAGTGGCATCCTAAATGCTTCCACACTGTACATATTTGCTGCATTTTTGATTGATTTGATTGGATGGGAATCACAATACTGATTATCTTACTTAGCCAATCACCGTGGACAAGAAGAAAATTTATTTGACTACAGTTTGAAAAATAATAGCACTGTAATGTACCAATAAAGCAATGTACATGTACTCTAGTAAAAGTTTTTTTTAAGTATACTACTTTCAGTACAATTCTTGGGAAAAACTACTCAATTGCAGTCATTTAAATGGTTCCATTTCATTACTTTACACCAGACGTAGGGAACTTATGGCTCGGAAGTCACATGTGGCTCTTTGACCAAAAATATGTGGCTCTCCAGTCTCTCTTCAATAATATTTTAAAGTTTAAAAAATTATAACTATCACTAGAAATCAGTTACAATTCCCTTTATATTGTATTTTCTACAGCAAAATGTATAAGAACTCGGTGTACAATAAAAGGACTTTTTAACCAATGCACATGTGGCACTGTGGTTTAACTTTAATCGCAACACCAATAAAGGGCAAGCAACTTACATTTCTATAGTAATCTCACGCACATAAATTCAGTGGTGATAGCAAAAAAAAACTCTATAAATTGTCCTTTCTTCATTCATTGTGATGTGTCATATTTGTTTATTTTTGAGTTGTGCATGGACATAAATAAAGGTTTTGTTTATAAATAAATAAAAGTTTTGTTATATACACACCCCCAATGGCTCTTTAAAAATGCATTTGATAAAAAAAATCAGAAATGGTTCTTGAAAAAAGGTTCCCGACACCTGCTTAACACTATTGATAGTTCATTACAACCAAGTAAATAAACAACCAGTTCCAACAAACCTACAGTACCTGGTAGTTTTTAGTGTGTCAAAAGACATTAATTAGCTGTTTAAGGTGTGACTGATAAAGTTTGAAATACATTTACATTACAAATACATATGCGGAATATATATATTTATGTATTTGTAATGTAAATGTATTTCAAACCTTATCAATCACACCTTAAACACCTAATTAATGTCTTTTGACAGACAGGAGCACCCGGAGGAAACCCATGCAAACGCAGGGAGAACATGCAAACTCTTCGCAGAAACGCCAACTGACCCAGCCGAGGCTCGAACCAGCGACCTTCTTGCTGTGAGGCGACAGCACTACCTACTGCGCCATCATGTCGCCCCATATATATATATATATTATAATTTTTTTTAATTTAGTTTTTTATTTTAATTATATATTTTTTAATGTCATGCAAGAGGATATAATTCAAAAGTATAGATTTATAAATCATAAGTAGGCCCACACGGAATCTGCACACACAGAAATCCACAGATTTTTAGCCCATCATTGAGTCTATTTATTTTACTTAATAAATGTGTGTAAATCTATATTAATTACATTTTTTTAATTAATTTTAGTAATATTATTGACTAATATGAAAATGTGTCAATATCATTTTTAAAGTAATATTTTATATATATATATATATATATATATATATATATATATATATATATATATATATATATATATAATATATGAGAGACTTGCTTTGTTTACCACATAAGTGGATCAAACATTAAATAAAAGTTTTAAAAAATATAATTTTTTTACTTCATATAATAAGGTTTTAGTTAGAAAAACTCCCAAAATCGGCCATCATGGTAGCTCAGTGGTTAGCACTGTCGCCACACAGCAAGAAGGTTGCTGGTTCAAGTCTGAGCTGGGTCAGTTGGCATTTCTGTGTGGAGTTTGCATGTTCTTCCGTGTACACGTGGGTTTCCTCCAGGTGGCCGGTTTCCCCCACAGTCCAAAGACATGCGGTAAAGGTGAATTGAATAAACTAAATTGCCCGTAGTGTTTGTGTGTCAATGAATGTGTATGGATGTTTCCCACTGCTGGGTTACAGCTGGAAGGGCATCCACTGCGTAAAACATATGCTGGATAAGTTGGCGGTTCATTCCGCTGTGGCAACCCCTGATGAATAGTCTAAGCCGAAGGGACTAATGAAGGGACTAAGCCGAAAGAAAATGAATGAACTCCCAAAATCTTTCCGCATAAATCTCAGCAGAAATAGCAAAAAATGTTTGCAGATTCTGTCTTACCCTAATCATAAGTTATTAAAAATATAAATATTATATACTTTTGAGGGTTTAAGAAGCTGATGATCATCATTTGCATCATCACTTTGTGAAAAGGGTCTATAAACATGCCTAAAAGGATAATTCCTTTTAAAAACAACATCACTAATCCTTCAGTTGTTCTACAGCTGTTTGAGTTTCTTTCTTCTATTGAACCCAAAAAGAAGATATTTCAAAGAATATAGGCTACAAATGTCAATGACTTACAGGTTTCCAGCATTCTTCAAAGTATCTTATTTTGTGTTTTAAAGAAAAAAATTACTAATTTAGGCTGGAAACCATCTGAATGTGAATAAACAGTGACTTATTATTAGGGCTGAACTATCCCTTTTAACCACTAAAAAGTTGTCATGATTCATGCATCTTGCTCTTCTCTTTAAAATCCGCCTAAATGATTTTGTTCCCAACAGCTGCTGTCAAAGCCCAAATTCAGCGGCGTGGAGAAGATCAAAACTATTGGCAGCACATACATGGCTGCAACAGGGCTGAACGTGACCCCTGGACTAGAGTACGCGCAGGTACAAATTTGAGCTCTCGAGTTTGTTCCTAACATATTATTTTGGTAAACATTGCACTGGACTGATTGCAACCATCCTGTTTTCCTTGATCTATGCTTGAAACGTTTTCACTCTTGAGAGCCTCGGGAGTGCAACCAATACTGAAATTCAGCACAATGATAGTTTCCTGTTCTTATTCTGAAGTATCACGACCGGCAGTACATGCACATCGGGACCATGGTGGAGTTTGCATTCGCTTTGGTGGGGAAGCTTGACGTCATCAACAAGCATTCCTTTAATGACTTCAGGATGCGAGTGGGTAAGCAGGACCCATCAGCACTTTCACACCCAGCAACATTTTGTTTGCCTTTGTTAATTGGCTGGAGCTCATACATAACAGCCTGTGGTACAGACTTCATCACATATTCGGGATGTTTCTCACCACCACAACGTCAACAAAAAAAAATCATGGGCAGCAACTGCAGGATACATCAGAGCACAGCAACCACAGCATATCTTGAGGAACACTATAAAATATAGAATGAAATAAGCAAATTGTTTTAAAAATGTATTAGAATCATATTACTACATGGCACATATTGATTGGCCTCTTTTGATATTGCAGCCAATGAAAACGAGAGCTGAATATTTGAATAGTCTGGTTTAGTTTGGAGCAAAATAGACTGTTTTTCAGAATATCGGAAACTATCGAAAATCTATCAAAGTTATTCTGTGAAAATGTTCTATGATTAAATAATTTTAATAATCAAAAGCTTTTGATTTGTAAAAAATAAAAAATAAAAGAGACACTGATTTAACTGAAACTGTGCTTGTCTTCACAAAAAGTGATTTTTAAATGTTAGAATTAGGGCAGCACGATATAGGAAAGTGTGGTATTGTGATATTTTGTGATTTATATACAGTATACAGTGGTGGAAAGAGTACTGAAAAATCATACTTAAGTAAAAGTACCGTTACTTGCCCAAAAATGTAGTGGAAGTAGAGTAAAAGTATCTGTTGTAAATGTTACTCCAAGGATGAAATTTTTACTCATTCAAAGGAAATTTTTACTCATTTGAAGAAAAAATATTATCAGACATACTGTGAAAATTTCCTTGCTCTGTTAAACACTGTTTGGGAAATATTTAAAAAACTGTAAAAAATAATAATAATAATAAAAAGGGGGCTAATAATTCTGACTACAACTGTATATGTTCCAATTTTATATAAAAAAATACATTAATAATTAATATCGATCTAGCAATTTTCAGACAAATGTAAAAACATTACATGCTGTGTTGAGAAATAGATTTCAAAATGCGTTCTACAGTCTGGAGTTGAACAGCTGTCTGGGGGTTAAAGGAGATATTAACATACTTTTTTCAGTTCTATTAAAAATGGGGAGAGGATCTTTACCCCCCTCTAAGCTCAAGCTGGATTTTCTGTTAAAATAGAAGAACATGTTATCATGCAGCGTGCAATCAAACAGGATTTCAGAAACAGCTGGATGAGTGAGTAAATTACTTCATGCAGATATAATTTAATAGTTACAGAGACAAAGTCAATGACTTGCAGAAAGTCATCTCTGTTAGGGGTAAAAAAAAACAGTTGGGGCATCAACACTTATCTTGCAGACCCCTTTGCAAATGTGCATATGTGCCTTTGGGGTCAGTGTTTGCTGTAGACTGGACTCAAAGCTCCTTTGAAACTCTTCACAAGAGATCAAATCGATCAGCCATACATTGATTTACTCTTTGTCCTGCCGTTTAAGTCCCTTGTTTATCAGGGGCTGCCACAGCGGAATGAAGCGCCAACTATTCCAGCATATGTTTTATGTAGCGGATGCCCTTCTAGCTGCAACCCAGTACTGGAAAACACCCATACACTCTCTCATTCACACACACACTCATACGCTAAGGCCAATTTAGTTTATCCAATTCACTTATACCACATGTCTTTGGACTCTGGGGGAAAGCGGAGCACCCGGAGGAAACCCACGGGAGAACGTGCAAACTCCACACAGAAATGCCAACTGGCCCAGGCAGAACTCAAACCAGCGAATTTCTTGCTGTGAGGCAACGGTGCTAACCACCGAGCCACCGTGCCCCCCTTGATCAGCCATGTTGTTATTAATAATTTACTAATTTATTTTTTTGTCTGATCTTAATTCTTAAAAAGTTCTTAGTACTTAAAAATGACTTTTGCTGCTTGTTCAAACTACTTGTTTAAAATCAGTTGAAACAACAAATCTTGTGTTATTGGGACTACTTAAGTGTTTATGTTCAGTCCACTTAAATTTGTAAAAATTACTAAGTTAACTTAATCGATTTGTGTTGGGACAACATGAAGGATCTGTGTGGAACCCTGCATTTTTTATGGTGTACTACAAAATATATAAATACAATGTTAACAGAGGGTGACTGTATACGTCAGATGTTTCAAACAGCGGAAATCATGTGAGTTACCTCAGTGCACAGTGCTCGTGAATAGGGTAAATGCAGAAGGACTTTTCATTTTCAGTAACCCAGTTCAAGCACTTGTTGTGCCGTTACAAAATCGAAGCGTTTAAGGTCTGTTTTCTTTAAAAAATGTATGATCTTCACTGCCTGATTGAGATATAAAGTGGGTTTCCGAATGAACAAGAAGCACTGTATTCAACTCCATTGTTCCACGTCAGTGCTTTAAAATATGAACATTTATTTTACCCCAGTATTTTCAATGGAGTTTCTGTGCTAGCCTACTGCAACTGATGGTCTCATTTAACTCAGACTACCAATCTGCCAAGCACCGATCACCTTTTAACTTACTAGCCACACCCTAGCAACCACTTACGGCACCTTAGCAACTGTCCTATATACTTCCATTGTAAAAAACTGCCATTGACTTTACATTGGACATACTAACAACACACCAATCCATACTAGAAACATATTAATCATACTAAATTCTTGCTAACAACATACTAGTTTATACAAAAAAAATGCTAGCGACTTGCTAATTCATACTAGAACCATGCTCATAACCTGCTAATTTATGCTAGAAACATGCTAGCAACATGCTAATTCATACTGGAACCATGCTAATAACATGCTAATTTATGCTAGAAACATGCTAGCGACATGCTAATTCATACTAGAACCATGCTAATAACATGCTAATCTACGCTAGAAACATGCTAACAACATGTTAATTCATTCTAGAACCATGGTAATTTATGTTAGCAACTGCCTAGCAACCACTCAGAACACCTTAGAAACTGCCTAGCAACACCTTAAAAACTGCCTTGCAACACCTTAGTACCATCTAAAGCACCCTAGCAACTGCCTAGCAACCACTCAGAACACCTTTGCAATGGCCTAGCAACACCTAGCAACCACCTTGAACACCCTAGCAACCGCCTAGCAACACCTTAGCAACCACTCAGAACACCCTAGCAACAGCTAAGCAACAACCTAGAACACCTTAGCAACCGCCGAGCAACACCTTAGCAACCATTCAGAACACCCTAGAAACCGGCGAGCAACACCTTAGCAACCACCTAGTACACTCTAGCAACACCTTAACAACCCCTCAGAACACCATAGCAACCGCCTAGCAACACCCTAGCAACCACTCAAAACACCCTAGCAACCACCTAGCAACATCTTAGCAACCACCTAGCAATGCCTTAGCAACCGCCCAGCAACCACTCAGAACATAATAGCAACTGCCTAGCAACCACTGAGAACACCCTAACAACCACCTAGCAAGAAACATGTCAATCCATACTAGGAATATGCTAACATATATGTTATTATCTCTCTATGCCAACTGTTTAATAACCAGCAAATAGTTACAGTTAAACAGGCCTAATCCACAACCTGTGACTTTAGCTTTTAAGTTACAGACTTTACCAAACATTCAAAACATTTGAAACGTTTCCATCCTCTCTCTCACACACACACAGGAATAAACCACGGCCCAGTAATTGCAGGAGTAATCGGAGCACAGAAACCGCAGTACGATATCTGGGGGAACACTGTAAACGTAGCCAGCAGGATGGAGAGCACAGGGGTGCTTGGGAAAATCCAGGTAGATCGTTGTTCTGACCTACTTAGAGTTTCAGTTGCACGCCTGGTGAATTATTAATGGTTCTTTCATCGGATCACGTCTTGCATGCTTCCTCTCTCAGGTCACGGAGGAGACAAATCGGATCTTACAGACATTGGGCTACATGTGTTCCTGTCGAGGGATCATCAACGTGAAGGGAAAGGGGGACCTGCGAACCTTCTTCATCCACACCGAGATGACGCAGTCTTTATCACAAGGGAATGTAATGCCTTGAACCCAAGTCCCACACATCGTACACGATATTGATTCAAAACATGTACAGTTCAATATAACTTTGGCCTGTTGTAGTGGAGCTCTGCCGCGTTCTGTTCGCAGCACATAAAGTAGATTATCTCTGCATTGCTTTAAAAGTAATGGTCGGCTCAGAGGCTCTGTGTAACCCAGACGTGTCATTGTGTGTCGCTCAATCCATAATTTAAAGCAGCTGATGACGATTTTTGTAAAATAAAGACACATTGAAAGGCCATGTTTTGATGCTATCATTTTGTTATCCATTAAAATTTATATACAAACATCAACTCGTATGTCTGTATTTGTTATAGGATTCAAATCAAACGCTAATATTCGCATTGAAAACCAAATGTTCAGAATAAAATTAGTTTGTAAAGGTGCTGTATGAAAGTTTTGACTCTTCTAAAGCATAAACAACCATAGTATGTTTGCAGATATTTAAGAAACATGCTAAGTGAACATATCTGAAATTAAATTATCTGAAAAACAATGCTAAAGTCAGATATTCTGCTTTGGAGATGTGAGTTATGTGCCTGTCTAGACAATTATATATCAGCACCCTGGGTTGGTTTGCTGGAAAACAGCGCATTTCATTAAATCAGTCAGGAAGGTTCTCGAAAGTATGCGTCTGTGAACGAAATTTGACCTCCGTTGGACAGTAGCAGCCTCTGAAATGAGATGCAGATTCAGAGTTGCACATGAGGTTATTAATTAGCAAATAATATAAATATTATGAGCGTAAGCATTAGGTGAGGTGTAACATCGTGTACTTGCAACGGTACATAATGAGATTTGCAGTCGAAACACGACAGAAATTTAAATATAGCCATTCAGAAGCACAGAATAGTGCACTTACTGCACTCCAACGAAATGGTAAGGTCAAAATCTAAGTCTTTAACGTTATTAAATGTACATGCTGAATCACTGATATGTGTTGGCTTACACTGAGTCACAGTTCTAAAGTTCAATTTTAAATGGTTTATTTTATTTTCAAGATCTGAGATGAACTATCTGCTGCTGCTGCTTTCAGTAGTATGGCAATAAATGTCATGTAAAATGGCGTTCAAACTCATTATTAGCATTTAACATTGAATAAAGCACATGAGGTGTATCTGAGCTGATCACTGTCAGTTTATCCTGTAGTTCAGCTTCAAGAAATAGAAGCTGTATCTAAAATATAAATTTCAGGTGTTGGTAAGAACAAAAACTCCTTTTAAGTGAAGTTTCATAAACTAATTTCGAGAGGAGCACGTCATAGGATTGAGCACGTCTGGCCACTCATCTGTAATCAGTAATAATCCAATCAGAGTGATCCTAGTCTACTATAAATGGATCATTTTCTCCCTACTGTTCTATCTTCGTTTGGAAGAATCCCCCCTTCCACCCCATCTCCTCCTTTTCCTCCCTTTCTAAAGGGGGAGCTCTCGAGACCTACCTGATCTCAGATCTCCTGATATGCTTATCGACCGGGCGGGAGCCCTGGGCTCAAATATCTCCGAGCTCAGGGTTCTCTCCCGGGACAGCATGCCAAACCTGCTTTATACGGCAAGCATATCTAAGTGGGAACTCTTGAATATAGAAAATATTCCCTCTATCGTGTGTCGTTACTTTTATTTAAAACATGACATAAATCAGCCTTTAGGCTCGATAGTCAGGCACACTCCTGTTGATGTCATCAATCTGGCAACCTGCGCTTACTGTACATGCATTTTGTACCAGGAGTGCAATACCTAGTTCCACCACTGGGTGTCAAACATGTAAACTGCACCTTTAAGCTTTAAGTATAATGCGAATTTTCATCGTTACTTTTTTATGACATATATATAACCCTGGACCACAACAACATTCTTATTTTGCATGGGTATATTTGTGGGAATAGCCAAAAATATATTGCATGAATCAAAATGTTTACATTTTTATTGATAAAGATATTTTGTACATTTCCATTAATAAATACATCCCAATTCAATTTAAATTTTTAACACAAATTTGTGATAGTTCAGCCAACATTATCATATCCTAAGAGGTCATGCAGCAAAAGAAAGCTTGTTTATTCGACTTGATCTCCGTTTCCAAATAAATAAGCCATCTGAGGCATTTTGTGGTCCAGGGTCACGTACAGTGCTCAGCATGTATGACTACACCCCCCACAAATCTTATTATTTTGAAATCTTATTTTAAATATTAAATTTGAATTAATATTTTCTATAGAATGCTTTTCAATATTGAATTTCTGCATATGCATAAGTTTAGTCAGTACTGAAGCCAAATCTGGAGCTAATCTAACAAAATAACTTACAATAATTGTACAAAAATTAGTAACCCAAATTTATATGTTAGGGAAAAATATTAAATAACATTTTCAAAAAGAGCAAAAATCAAGAGAAACAAAAAATATATACAATTTTGTTGAAATTTTGAAGTTTGTAATTTGTTTTTGCAATATTTTGCACAAATTTAAATGTATTATCTTTCCATTCTAAAGGTGTTCTGTGACTCAAATATTATTTTAATAAATATATCTGTTTAATATATCTGTTTTGTTCAAATGCACCAATTTTTAACACGAATTTCATTTCAGCCAATATTATCATATCCTAACAAGTCATACAGCAATAGAAAGCTTATTTATTCGACTTTCAGATGATATGATCTCAATTTCCAAATAAATAACCCATCTTGTGGTCCAGGGTAACATAGTCTAAATGTGTGTAGACATAAACTCACTCACCCATTCTTTTTAGGATGATTTATTTTTATTTGATGATGTAATAGTTATAGGAAAAGTCCATTTTACCTTAGAAAAATCAGTACATAAATCTAGCATCTGTTGTTACTGTACCATAATTTGCCCATAGACACAGAAGATGTTGACATGTCATTCATTTTCCTTCAGCTTAGTCTCTTATTTATCAGGGGTCACCACTGCGGAAAGAACTGCCGACTATTCTGGCTTAATTTTTATCCAGCGGATGCACTTCCAGCCACAACCCAGTACTGGGAAACACCCATACACTCTCACATTCACACACTCTACGGCCAATTTAGTTCATCCAATTCACTTATAGCGCATGGATTTGGACTGTGGGAGAAACTGGAGCCCCCAAAGAAACCCACACGGGCACAGAGAGAACATGCAAACTTTACAGGGAAATGGCAGCTGACCCAGCCGGGACTTGAACCAGCAACCTTCTTGCTGTGAGGCGAAAGTGCTAATCACTAAGCCACCATGCTGCCGTGATGGCATGTCACTATCCTTTAATAAGATCTGAAGTACTGTAAGGTATCTGTGCTCACTCGCTGAGAAAAGATTTTGATCCAGAAAGTTATAAAAAATCAAGAGTTCTAATTCTAATTAAAAAAATTCTAATTAAAAAAAGCAGTTTTCACTTTTGCAAAAAGAATCTTCAGGTTTAGAATGACCGTATGTTCTTTTCAGGTTAGAAATGACTTCAGCACATGTTGACTTTGTATTTTTTAATTCCCACTATAACAACAAAAGCATTTATCACGTGTTAGTATCAGTCTGCTCCTCATGTAGATCTACAGAACAGGCCCAGTACAGACATAATGTGCGCTGTATGTAACAGACACATTTAGACGGGTGTCACAGATCCATAGCCTTCCTCCACGCTCCAGGTGATCCCATTCTTATTGTAGAAATCAGAACGAATGTGAGCAACACGAGCAAAGCTCCTGCTCGAATCATAATGAAGTGGTGAAAATCGGCCGTACATGGATGAGCACAGAACGGGTGCTGGTCTGGAGGATTCCTAAAATGAGTTGAAAATCTGTCAGCTCTACAGTGGGTTCCTATGGTAAGAACTTGTTAAAAACAACGTGAGTTGCGTTTCCCAAAATCAATGGTGGGAAGTTCCACTCAACTCTTGTTAATGAAGGAATTTGCAACCAATAGTTCTGGAAGGGTTGAGCAAACATTCTTCAGGTAACGTTAATAGAATGTTCGTTCAGAGTTGTCTGGTCTTTAATAATGGCTGTGTCTGAAAGCTAAAAAATGTTACTACTGCAAGAAGCACATAATGAGGTATGAAAACATGTCTACACTCTCAAAAAAAGGTACATGGTGGAACAAATAATGTTCCCTGAGGATCAGTTTTGTACCTTTGTAAAAGTTGTACCTTAAATGTTGGACATAAGTGTTGGACAAGTCCTTTATTACAATATCTATGAAAATAAATATTACTGGAAAGGCAAAGTGAATTTATGAATAATTTCCATATTAAAACCTAAATCATCATTTAAAAGCATTTGTTCATAGAAACTCATAAACATTCATTATTATGTTCTATAACACTAAACAACTGGTAAAACAAAACTATAGGTATTGTAAACGAAACATTTAAGGCATTTTTAATAAACATTTGGTAAGCATTTTCTGATAAATACATTGTCATTATTGATATCCGCATCTTTTAGCGTTTGCTTCCCACTACGCACATGAGCAGGCAAAAGTCCTGCATATGCAGTGTTCATGCAGACATTTTAGTTTTGTAAAACTAATCAAACATTGTGCAAATCTCAATACAATCATTTTGCATAATTCTATTTTAAAATGGAGTAAATTAAATGAACTTTCAAGTGATTAAAAAGGTATTGTGTGAAAATTGGAGAAAAAAGTTTTATATTGTACACAGGAGAATGTATTTCTGTAACAGTTTTGTGAAAACTGTGTGAAATGTTTAGCAAAAAATTGATATTTTGATTTATGTTGAAGTATTTTTAATTCTTTATTGTAAATGGAAAAGGTGCATTTACACAAAAAAAAATTTAAAAAACATTGTTTAAAAATGTACTTGATGTTTTATATTTACTGTAAATAAATTGACACATTTTGGATATAACAAAATGCCTTTAAATAGTTCTTGAAGGAACACATTTGACATTGTTAAGGTACAAAGTGTCTTGTCACTGTAGTGGCACCTTCATGGATCAGATTTATACCTTTGATGAAGGTACAATATTGTATCTGCAGGTATTAAAAACCAAAGGTTCATTTTGGTTTCCCATGGTACAAATCATGCCCTTAAAGGTACAAACTACAATGGTACAAATTTGTACAAGTGTTTGTGCCTTCTTTGGTACATTGTACCATTTTTTTTCTGAGAGTGTACCATAGTTTCAAATTCACTTTTTTGTTGCTGTTCTTTAGCGAATTTGTCCAAAATTTGTCCAAAACATTATTATTATTGGCCATGTAAACCTTCTGTTGACATGTAAACCAAAGATTTTATTATCGAATGGTCAGAATCACTGCTGATCTTTAAATATAAGCCAGAGGGACCATTTGGAAATTCTCAGTTTGCTTGGATTTATTAGGTATAGCAAAATTTAACAATTTGTTTTGATCGATAAATGTCTGATAACATTTCTTCCCATTTTTTTCTCAGAAAATAGAAACACAGTTGGTCAAAATATCTAATGTTTGCATTTGCTATGTTGGAAACCAAGGTTATTTCACCAAATATTGATTTCTGAACTCTTCTGAAGTTAAAACACTGGTGTGAAGTTGTGTTGTCAAAAAATTCATATAAATTTATAATATACAATATATATAATATAAATCTAAACAGCAAATATGACCATTTTGTTGTTGTTGTTATTTAATACCATTTAAATTTTATATAAAATTTTGGAGAAATCGTCTGAGTAAATCACAGAAAAAAATGTAAATTGTTTTATTCAAACATATATATATATATATATATGTGTGTGTGTGTGTGTGTGTGCGTGCGTGCGTGCGTGCGTGCGTGCGTGTGTGCGTGCGTGCGTGTGTGTGTGTGTGTATTACCAGAAAATTCATAGACAAATTCCAATGTAACATTTTTAAAAATCTTTTTGAGACATTTAAAAACATTTTAAAACATTACTGATTATTCTTAGAATATACAGTCAATGGCCACTTTATAAGGTGTGCCTGTTCAACTTCTTGTTAATGCAAATAGCATCTAATCACCCAATAACATGGCAGCAAGTTTAGGTATGTAGACACAGCCCAGACAATCTGCTGATATTCAAATCGAGCATCAGAATAAATAAAACATGTCATGTAAGGGCTTTTTAATTTGGTATGGATGTTGGTGCCAGACAGGTCTGTATGAGAATTTCAGAAACTGCTAATCTACAGGGACTTTTACACAAAACCATATACTATACCATAAGTTTCACATAGATTAGTCCATGAAAGAGAAAACATCTAATAAGTGAAAATACCTTGTGATTGGCAGAGGTCAGAGAAGAATGACTGGTTCAAGCTGAAAGACAACAGTATCTTAACCACTCATTACTTTGAAGGTTTGCAGAAGATCATTTGAACACATCAAAACCTTAAAGCAGATGAGCTACAGCAGCAGAAAAGCAAACACGTGATACTCCTGTCAACCAAGAGGAATAAACTGAGGTTACAGTTCACATTTGGTGACTAAATAAATAAATAATAATAATAAGAGCCAACCCGACTCTTCACCATAACTTTTCAATCCAGATGGATGGAGCAACCATCACTGCATCCAAAATGGTAAAAAGCCTTGGAGTTACGATTGATGACCAACTGAACTTCTCTGACCACATTTCTAGAACTGCTCGATCTTGCAGATTCGCACTCTACAACATCAGAAAGGTCCGACCCTTCCTATCTGAACATACTGCTCAACTCATTGTTCAAGCTCTTGTCCTCTCCAAACTGGACTATTGCAACTCTCTGCTAGCCGGGCTACCAGCTAGTTCTATCAAACCTCTTCAGTTGCTTCAGAACGCAGCAGCACGAGTGGTCTTTGATGAACCCAAAAGAGCACATGTCACTCCGCTACTCACCCGTTTGCACTGGCTGCCAGTTGCTGCTCGCATCAAATTCAAAGCTCTAATGTTTGCTTACAAAGTGACCTCTAGCTTGGCTCCTTCTTATCTGCTCTCATTTCTGCAGATATATGTGCCCTCCAGAAACTTGCGTTCTGTGAATGAACGTCGCCTCGTTGTTCCATCCCAAAGAGGGAAGAAATCACTTTCCCGAACTCTCACATTCAATCTGCCCAGTTGGTGGAATGAACTCCCTAACTACATCAGAACAGCAGAGTCACTTGCTGTCTTCAAGAAACGACTAAAAACGCAACTGTTTAGTCTCCACTTTCCTTCCTAATCTGCAACTGCCTCTCTGGCTATACCACTAACTATGCCCTCTCTCTCTCTCTCTCTCTCTCTCTCTCTCTCTCTCTCTCTCTCTCTCTCTCTCTCTCTCTCTCTCAAAAAAAAAAAAAATTCTCTACTAATGTTTTGCTTCTTAGACTTTTACACACCTGAAACTTGTCTATAGCACTTGTTCACTGCTGCTCTTATAGTTGTGTAAATTGCTTCCTTGTCCTCATTTGTAAGTCGCTTTGGATAAAAGCGTCTGCTAAATGACTAAATGTAAATGTCTAAATGTAATAATAATATGTAATAATTATTAAATATATATATATATATATATATATATATATATATATATATATATATATATATATATAAAATATGTATGCTTTTTAAATTCAAAAACAGGTCCAATTTAGTGTGCCTATTAGCAAGGTGTATACCTAATAAAGTGGCCAGTGATGTGGTTTTGGAAGGAGTTTTGAGGGCAAAAATAACACCCACCTCACTGAAGATGTCCAGGCCTCTGGCTTTAGCATGCTTTCTATCATCCCGGTGGAGTTTGTTATCAAAGCCCTCAGTGCTCTGATGCAAGCAATCATACAGAGACCTCTCTGGGGCCTATTATATAAGGGGAAACGTACACATTAACATGTAGTATGTGTATTTTGAAAATAGGTACATGAATGCACATTTTCAGCTCATATCATAATCATTCTGTATTAGCTAATTCAGTGTTCCCAAGATATCTTAGACGAAATGAAACACTGTTGCATTAGGTAAAATCTCTTACAATAAATGAACCCTGATTTTACTTTTACTACAAAGTAAAACTACGCGTCAGACTATCAGACAAATTTATTGTACTTATATTTTAGAATCATTTGTTTGCAACATCTAAATTTTAACGCGACGACATTCATTGTTTGGCACTTTATAAAAGCTGCAGAAATGAGCAATGCTACCTGTTTGTCCTACCTTAGTGCTACAGTTAAAATATCGCATTTCCTTTGGTTCAGTCCTTCTGGGTGGAATAAAGCTGAACACAGACAGAGTTGAAAGTGGTTTCGATTTGGCTTCGGATGAAACGTCCATTACAGCGGTCGCACTTATATCGCCGTAGAGCTGAAGTAAATTGCTGCACACGGTGACAGCTCGGCGTCTGTGGTTGCTAAGGAACTTCTGGAAAACTCACTCCCGTGTTGAAGCGATAAATCAATTATTATAAATCGACACGACAAATGAAAGTAACTGAATTGTTTTCTTATTTTGGTTGTTTTTAAATGAGCATCTAAATTCATTGTTTTCATACTTGTATTTTACATTTGTGTGCTTCTTTTATTTTCATATTTTAAAAATCTGTTTTATTGTGTATAAATATTTACTAAAATAATATATTTTTTAATTATTAAAAAAGCTATGATATGACCTGCAGTATTCTTTTGATACAGCATGGGCTAACATACATAGTAAGAGCACGTAGTGGTACCATATGGGTAACCGGTGGCATTACAAATTTAAATATTTTTCCGCATAGGCGGGTGAATAAACTCCAGGGTAAGGCTAAGATATGCGCTGCTCTTTAATGCATTTAAAAAGATTTGAGACCGACCAAGAAGAGGTTTCAACAAAAGCACCGCCTATCAACAAACGTCTATTATATTCAACAAATGACCTCTGGTAATAATTAATATAACAAGTCACATTTCTGAGTATCCAACCCTTTTGCAAAAATAAATAAATAAATTGCAAAAATGTGTCAAGAATCCGAAATCATTCACTTTGTCACGAGGCCAATCAAAAACTTGTAATTCAGCAATAAATATATAAATATATGCATTTTTAAACTGATTCGGATACTGATTGTTTTTATTGAACTAGAAACAACAAAAAAAAAGACTATGAAAATATGACAACAAAAACTAGGTGTTTATTTGCATTATCACGGGTTGTGGTAAAGTAACAATTAAATTAGAGGCAACCATTGCAGAGAAAAGGTGAGTAGTCATTAACTAGCATGAGTAATTGTTTAAATTAGATTTATATTATTTCAAATTACAAATTAAAACATAATTTAAAATCTTGACTTCGTGACATTATGCTGCATTTATCACCCCTTTAGAAAACACGCAAAATTAAAATGCAAAACCATTATCCGCCTGTAGGTGAGGCATACAGATCAGTAATGATGACGAGTGAAGAATGTTTCAGATGTAACCAAAAGTAAGTTTCAAATGCAACTAAATAATCTATAGGCCTACATTTGATGAAATAATGTAAAGTACAAGTATACTGAATCATGCATTAATATTATGCATTTATATTAATGCATTTATATTAAAGAACTGCAAATAAGCAGTGTAATATCCTAAAACTATTCTTAAAAACTGCATATAAATAAATAAATAACACATATTTTCACATTACTTTCCTTAAAACGTAATTAAGTAACACATTTAGCTACTTTTTAAATGATTTTAGATTGTAATGTAGGCCAATTACCCCCCACCCCCAACACTGCAAATAAGATAACATATGTCCTGTCATATTTTTCAGATCTTTGAAATGTAAAACGAGTACTCCAAACCATCGCCATAACAAGATTACTACAATAGGCTACACTACCAAAAAAAAGACATTTTATTTAATGGTGAAAACAAATTAAACCAGAATATATTATTTTACCTCTCTCTTAATACTCATTTATCATTTTATTAATTATGTCCTTGACCAGCAAATCAGAAAAGTCCACTGGCCAGCACTTATGGTTCCGTTTTCAGAATTGCTGCCAACTCCAGTCAAAAACAGCACTCAGTGCAAAGTGCAGAGTTGGACAGTACCATTTTTGTGCGGAGGGGGGCTTTAAATTTGATTGACAAACTTACAAAAACTAAAGTGTTCTGTTAATCATCAAAATCATATTCCGACTTACACCCGTTACATTTTTTCAATGCAATTTGTGCTATTGTGCTATCTGTGGTTGCTAAGCCTTCCACAGCCTTACACACGCTTCGCCTATGTTTTTTTCCGGCCAGAAAGTGACTGTGCCTTGGACTGTTGCTTTGGAATTGGTTACTAGCCTCGTGATTCTAATACACAAATTAACTAATTACAAAATATTTAATGGTAGTACTGTATGTAATCATTGTGTATTACTGAAATAGTGAAGCTGTCACCAGTGATTGTCAAAGCTTTGAAATAAAATGTGTAAAGTCGATAGGTCTCGGCCTATTGTTTTTATCCGAGACTAAAATGTTTGAAAGCTGCTCAAGACTTTATATCGTTAATTTACATGGGCAGTTCACGATATAAACTTACACATAGTGAGAAAAGAAGAGGGAAAAGCTGTGAAGTAGCATCATAAACTTTAATATGACAAACCCAAAACAAAGCAGCCTCACAGAAGATTAACTCACGACCAAAACTAGACTAAAAATGTCCCAGGTTTGACTGGTGCACAGCTGTGGCTCATTATCACTCACACCCCTCACCTATAAATATGAATCAGTAATAGAGCTTTGCATTGTTAACAGCGGCACCATGTTTTCTCTCGGGGTCTTTCTCAGCTGTAAGTTTTTATTATTTATTTTCATTTATTTAGGTTTTCTTTAGATCAGGTGCAGCAAGCAAGGTTACTTTTTGCTGGTTTAAGCCATGATTTGTACAATTATGTAGGCCTATTGTAGCCAATATAGATCAGAGATGGGTCTTTGCTGGCTAAACTCATTTTAACAGCGTCAGAATTAACCACTTCTGGGTTTTGTGCCAATGTGAGTTTTCTGCTCTTTCAGTGCTCGTGGGTTGTAGCTTATCTGCAGGTGTTACGTTGAATCTAGCCCCTCTAGACACCGATGTGTCACCACGAACTAGTAAGTGTGTTTCAACAAGTGATTAAGTTCTGTGTTATGAGACCTCAAAGACCTCAGCTAAATGATGAGTGAAGTCAAGCGATTGCACACTAGAGATTATAGATAGTCAATGAGCTTCTTTCTGTCTGTAACTTCCATCTGTTTTATTGTTCCCTTCCTTTCAGAAACCATAGTTATCTGTAATGGGGACAGTGCAGTCTTGAAATGTGGTGAGCAGTTTTCCACACCTTAATGTGTATGCACCTAACATAGCATGGCTTCATTTAAATGTGGTGCAAACCCAACCCCCCCCCCCCCCCCCCCCCCCCCCCCCCCCTTTTTTTTTTTTTTCTTTTTTTTTTTTTTTTTTTTTTTTTTTTTTTTTTTCTAGCATTTGGTGTGCTTCAGATAACTGCTGCAAACTATGGACGTACTAATAGAGGTGCCTGCTTTGGAAGGCGTCCAGTCCTTCCCCAAAACACTAACTGCAACTTCAATGCGCTGGCTCCTGTTTCACAAAGGTATTGAATTGTGTAAACTGCTTAATTTCATTTTTGACTGTTTATACTCTTTGTCCTCATACCATGGCAGGTAATGAGGATCCTTCACAAGTTTTAAATGGCTTCTCAAGGCAGTGTTTTAACTTTACCTTTTTGTGCACCTTTTCTCCGCCATCACATGTAGCTGCAATGGGCTGCGAAGTTGTGAGCTTTTTGCTACAACTGATATCTTCACTGATCCCTGCCCTGACATGCGCTCCTATCTTTCAGTCACCTACTACTGCCTCCCACCTGAAATCCGTGAGTGTCCTCCTGTTTGCTGCTCCAGGTTCTGTTCATGTACTTTAGTTGAATGCTTTAAGTCTGGTGCTTCTGTGCTAGACCTTAATCTTGGAAGTACACTTGGTTCCTTCAAGTGCTCATTGATCATAATTTTAGAATTATTGGGAACTCTCTCTTTTGACAATTGCTATAAATTTAAGTGCAGTCTTGAGTTTGCAATATCAACATTTCAGGTGAAAACCAGGTCTACTTTTAGTAAAAGGTGAATCACATGTGCCTGCTTCAGTGTTTTGAATAGTTTCTTGACCTTTTTATCTTCTCTATAGGTTCAAGTGCGGTCTGTGAAAATGCTGTTGCTAACTTCAAGTGTGGTGTGTAATTTCCCCCCCCCCCCCCCCCCCCCTTTTTTTTTTTTTTTTTTAAATGTATTTATTTATTCCTCAGTAATTGCAGAGTTTGGCCAATGGTAAATGTGTAAATTTATTTGTGAAACCTACTTTTCAGATGATGGATCTCTCCTACACATACACGCTGCTAACTACGGACGAACTGATAGCAGTACATGTGCTGCTGGACGACCTGCTTCTCAAATTGCCAAAACTAACTGCTATGCATCAAATTCACAGACACTGGTTGCTAATGCGTCAGTATTAAAACATTGTTCAATTACATTTAAGTTTATTTAATCCTATGGACTTCACTTAATTTTTATTTCTGTGTAGGTGTGAAGGGAAGAACAGCTGTTCCATTTCAGCCTCCAACGGTGTCTTCTCAGATCCGTGTTTTGGTACATACAAGTACCTGTACACTGCATACTCCTGTGTGCCTCAATGTAAGTTGTGCAGATTAAAGAATGGACCAGGTGTTAAGTTATCACTCAGTCTAATTTTTATTTATTTTTTCTCTCTTGCAGTTTATTGGAGCTGATCTTATGGATCTGGATTTTTAGCATCTCCACATGGCTGCGTGAAGCATTTAAACATTCCCATATTGTAACAAGCGTTAACATCTGTGATTTTGGTATCTTATGGAAAATATTTGCCATGAGATGGCATAACTGTAAAATACTAGTTTGCTAACTGTATTCAGCCTCTAGTGCAGGTGTCTTGTACTGTCGTCCTTATGCTCTGGGAGGTTATATACAATAAACTCTTAAAGGAAATGATGCGTCAGTCTGATTCTTGCTGTCCTGCTGCCATAAATGACCTGTTTATCCATGGTAGGGTTCAAAAAGACCACTTGATTGAGCTTACTCTATGGCAGAACTAGAGCATGAACCGTTGCAACACTGCCACTCCTGTCAGCTTTATATATATATATATATATATATATATAAATAAAAAGCTGGGTTACAGATTGCAAAAGCTGAACAACAAAAATGTCTGGTCTGAATCATGATTCAATGTCCTGTTGCTTGAAGGCCCACCTGAAAATCAGATTTCACAAGAATGTATGAGTTTTTTTTTTTTTTTTTTTTTTTTTTTTTTTTTAATTTTACTCTACCTCAAAGGAGCTGCATTCGATTGACGTCTTAAGGCTAAATGAGTACTATGAACCTTATGTTAACATGATTTGAGGTGTTGCATTTCACTGAAGAATCCTGAAGGTGTAGTCCTCATTATACACACGTTATGTGGATGGGAAGAACATTTGTCTTTCACCAAGAAGGTCCAAACAGATTCAGTATTTGGGCTCTAGTCACATGGTCCAGAGACAAAACGGGTGGTTAACTTTTGCTCTGCTTCCACTGCTCTTCATGCTCATTCAGGTTTTATCCTTTTTATACAACTGTTGTATAAATTCAGTTGTAACCAGAGAATTGTCATTTCATTTTTCAAGTATTTGTGAATTTACTTTTGATTAAACGGTAACGTTTTAATTGCACCATAGTGCAACACTATCAAATAATAGCAACACTCACATTAAGCTATTACTGCTCTTATTTCTGTTTTTGGTATAAGATTGCAGAAAGATGGTTTAGAAATGTAGTTTTTCCACCCTCATACTGATAACGTTGTCATTTGGCTGAATTACAGTTAGAACTGCTGTAGTTAAAAGCCCACTGCTAAGTTTTTTTTTTTTTTTCTCTTCTGGCCAGACTGTGACCATATTGTCTCTGCTTTAGTATTAGAATATGTTTTAACCTTTAATACACCAATTCAAAAAATAAATGACTAGACTATAAAATCATAGCCTAGGGTGAATAAACTCCAGGGTAAGGCTAAGATATGCGCTGCTCTTTAATGCATTTAAAAAAAAATTGAAACCGACCAAGAATAGGTTCCAACAAAAGCACCGCCTATCAACAAACGTTTATTATATTCAACAAATGATCTCTGGTAATATAGTAATTGATATAACAAGTCACATTTCTGAGTATCCATCTCTTTTGCAAAAATAAATAAATTGCAAAAATGTGTCAAGAATCCGAAATCATTCACTTTGTCACGAGGCCAATCGAAAACTTGTAATTCAGCAATAAATATATAAATATATGCATTTTTAAACTGATTCGGATACTGATTGTTTTTATTGAACTAGAAACAACAAAAAAAAAGACCATGAAAATATGAAAACATAAACTAGGTGTTTATTTGCATTATCACGGGTTGTGGTAAAGTAACAATTAAATTAGAGGCAACCATTGCAGAGTAAAGGTGAGTAGTCATTAACTAGCATGAGTAATTGTTTGTTTAAATTAGATTTATATTATTTCAAATTACAAATTAAAACATAATTAAAAATCTTGACTTCGTGACATTATGCTGCATTTATCACCCCTTTAGAAAACACGCAAAATTAAAATGCAAAACCATTATCCGCCTGTAGGTGAGGCATACAGATCAGTAAAGATGACGAGTGAAGAATGTTTCAGATGTAACCAAAAGTAAGTTTCAAATGCAACTAAATAATCTATAGGCCTACATTTGATGAAATAATGTAAAGTACAAGTATACTGAATCATGCATTAATATTATGCATTTATATTAATACATTTATATTAAAGAACTGCAAATAAGCAGTGTAATATCCTAAAACTATTCTTAAAAACTGCATATAAATAAATAAATAACACATATTTTCACATTACTTTCCTTAAAACGTAATTAAGTAACACATTTAGCTACTTTTTAAATGATTTTAGATTGTAATGTAGGCCAATTACCCCCCACCCCCAACAATGCAAATAAGATAACATGTGTCCTGTCATATTTTTCAGATCTTTGAAATGTAAAACGAGTACTCCAAACCATCGCCATAACAAGATTACTACAATAGGCTACACTACCAAAAAAAGGCATTTTATTTAATGGTGAAAACAAATTAAACCAGAATATATTATTTTACCTCTCTCTTAATACTCATTTATCATTTTATTAATTATGTCCTTGACCAGCAAATCAGAAAAGTCCACTGGCCAGCACTTATGTTCCATTTTCAGAATTGCTGCCAACTCCAGTCAAAAACAGCACTCAGTGCAAAGTGCAGAGTTGGACAGTACCATTTTTGTGCGGAGGGGGGCTTTAAATTTGATTGACAAACTTACAAAAACTAAAATGTTCTGTTAATCATCAAAATCATATTCCGACTTACACCCGTTACATGTTTTCAATGCAATTTTTTTTCTTTGCTGCTATCTGTGGTCTCTAAGCCTTCCACAGCCTTACATACGCTTCGCCTATGTTTTTTCCGGCCAGAAAGTGACTGTGCCTTGGACTGTTGCTTTGGAATTGGTTACTAGCCTCGTGATTCTAATACACAAATTAACTAATTACAAAATATTTAATGGTAGTACTGTATGTAATCATTGTGTATTACTGAAATAGGGAAGCTGTCACCAGTGATTGTCAAAGCTTTGAAATAAAATGTGTAAAGTCGATAGGTCTCGGCCTATTGTTTTTATCCGAGACTAAAATGTTTGAAAGCTGCTCAAGACTTTATATCGTTAATTTACATGGGCAGTTCACGATATAAACTCACACATAATGAGAAAAGAAGAGGGAAAAGCTGTAGTAGCATCATAAACTTTAATATGACAAACCCGAAACAAAGCAGCCTCACGGAAGATTAACTCACGACCAAAACTAGACTAAAAAAATGTCCCAGGTTTGACTGGTGCACAGCTGTGGCTCATTATCACTCACACCTCTCACCTATAAATATGAATCAGTAATAGAGCTTTGCATTGTTAACAGCGGCACCATGTTTTCTCTCGGGGTCTTTCTCAGCTGTAAGTTTTTATTATTTATTTTCATTTATTTAGGTTTTCTTTAGATCAGATGCAGCAAACAAGGTTACTTTTTGCTGGTTAAAGCCATGATTTGTACAATTATGTAGGCCTATTGTAGCCAATATAGATCAGAGATGGGTCTTTGCTGGCTAAACTCATTTTAACGGCGTCAGAATTAACCACTTCTGGGTTTTGTGCCAATGTGGGTGTTTTCTGCTTTTTCAGTGCTCATGGGTTGTAGCTTATCTGCAGGTGTTACGTTGAATCTAGCCCCTCTAGACACCGACGTGTCACCACGAACTAGTAAGTGTGTGTTTCAACAAGTGACTAACTAAAGTTCTGTGTTATGAGACCTCAAAGACCTCAGCTAAATGATGAGTGAAGTCAAGCGATTGCACACTAGAGATTTATAGATGGTCAATGAGCTTCTTTCTGTCTAACTTCCATCTGTTTTATTGTTCCCTTCCTTTCAGAAACCATAGTTATCTGTAATGGGGACAGTGCAGTCTTGAAATGTGGTGAGCAGTTTTCCACACCTTGTTAATATGCATGCTCCTAACATAGCATGGCTTCATTAAATGTGGTGCAACCCCCCCCCCCCCTTTTTTTTTTTTTTTTTTTTTTTTTTTTTTTTTTCTCTCTAGCATTTGGTGTGCTTCAGATAACTGCTGCAAACTTTGGACGTACTAATAGAGGTGCCTGCTTTGGAAGGCGTCCAGTCCTTCCCCAAAACACTAACTGCAACTTCAATGCGCTGGCTCCTGTTTCACAAAGGTATTGATTTGTGTGAACTGCTTAATTTCATTTTTGACTGTTTATACTCTTGGTCCTCATACCATGGCAGGTAATGAGGATCCTTCACAAGTTTTAAATGGCTTCTCAAGGCAGTGTTTTAACGTTACCTTTTTTTGCACCTTTTCTCTGCCATCACATGTAGCTGCAATGGGCTGCGAAGTTGTGAGCTTTTTGCTACAACTGATATCTTCACTGATCCCTGCCCTGACATGCGCTCCTATCTTTCAGTCACCTACTACTGCCTCCCACCTGAAATCCGTGAGTGTCCTCCTGTTTGCTGCTCCAGGTTCTGTTCATGTACTTTAGTTGAATGCTTTAAGTCTGGTGCTTCTGTGCTAGACCTTAATCTTGGAAGTACACTTGGTTCCTTCAAGTGCTCATTGATCATAATTTTAGAATTATTGGGAACTCTCTCTTTTGACAATTGCTATAAATTTAAGTGCAGTCTTGAGTTTGCAATATCAACATTTTAGGTGAAAACCAGGTCTACTTTTAGTCAATGGTGATGCACATGTGCCTGCTTCAGTGTTGTGAATGGTTTCTTGACCTTTATCTTCTCTTTAGGTTCAAGTGCGGTCTGTGAAAATGCTGTTGCTAACTTCAAGTGTGGTGTGTAATCCCCCCCCCCCCCCCCCCTTTTTTTTTTTTTTTTTTTTATTTATTTATTCCTCATCAGTAATTGCAGAGTTTGGCCAATGGTAAATGTGTAACTTATTTGTGAAACCTACCTTTTCAGATGATGGATCTCTCCTACACATACACGCTGCTAACTACGGACGAACCGATAGCAGTACATGTGCTGCTGGACGACCTGCTTCTCAAATTGCCAAAACTAACTGCTATGCCTCAAATTCACAGACACTGGTTGCTAATGCGTCAGTATTAAAACATTGTTTAATTACATTTAAGTTTATTTAATCCTATGGACTTCACTTAGTTTTATTTATTTTTTTCTGTGTAGGTGTGAAGGGAAGAACAGCTGTTCCATTTCAGCCTCCAACGGTGTCTTCTCAGATCCGTGTTTTGGTACATACAAGTACCTGTACACTGCATACTCCTGTGTGCCTCAGTGTAAGTTGTGCAGATTAAAGAATGGACCAGGAGTTAAGTTATCACTCAGTCTAATTTTTTTTTTTTTTTTTTCTTTCTCTCTCGCAGTTTATTGGAGCTGATCTTGTGGATCTGGATTTTTAGCATCTTCACATGGCTACGTTAAGCATTTAAACAATCCCATATTGTAACAAGCGTTAACATCTGTTATTTGGTATCTTATGGAAAATATTTACCATGAGATGGAATGACTGTAAAATACTAGTTTGCTAAATCTATATTCAGCCTCTAGTGCAGGTGTCTTGTACTGTCGTCCTTATGCTTTGGGAGGTTATATTCAATAAACTCTTAAAGGAAATGTGTTGGTCTGATTCTTGCTGCCATAAATGACCCGTTTATTCATGGTAGGGTTCAAAAAGACCACTTGATTGAGCTTACTCTATGGCAGAACTAGAGCATGAACCGTTGCAACACTGCCACTCCTGTCAGCTTTTAGCTGGTTACAGATTGCAAAAGCTGAACAACTAAAATATGTCTGGTCTGAATCATGATTCAATGTCGTGTTGCTTGAAGGCCCACCTGAAAATCAGATTTCAATGTATAGAATATTTTTTTTTTTTTTTTTTTATATATTTACTCTACCTCAAAGGAGCTGCATTGGATTGACATAAGGCTAAATGAGTACTATGAACCTTATGTTAACCTGATTTGAGCTGTTGCACTTCACTGAAGAAACCTGAAGGTTTAGTACTCCTTATACGCACTTGGTGTGTGTGGAACATTGTCTTTCACCAAGAAGGTCCAAACTGATTCAGTATTTGGGCTTTAGTCACATGGTCAAGAGACAAAACGGGTGGTTAACTTTTGCTCTGCTTCCACTGCTCTGCACTTCATGCTCATTCAGGTTTTTTTTTTTTTTTTTTTTTTTTTTTTTTTTTTTTTTTTTTATACAGCTGTTTTATAAATTCAGTTGTAACCAAAGAGAATTGTCATTTAATCATTTCATTTTAAGTATTTGTGAATTTACTTTTGATTTTAAACGGTAACATTTTAATTGCACCATCTTGCAATACAATCAAATAGCAACAGTCTCCCATTAAGCTATTACTGCTCTTATTTCTGTTTTTGGTATAAGGATGGTTTAGAAATGTACAGTTTTTCACCATCTTACTGATAACGTTGTCATTTGGCCGAATTAGTTAGAACTGCTGTAGTAGCCCATTGCTTTTTATTATTATTATTTTTTTTAAAGACTCTCTTTCTATACAGGACCTTTGTATGTCTGTTAACAAGAATAAAACAGGCTAAAATGTTTTTTTTTTTTTTTTTTTCTCTGCCCAGAATGTGACCATATTGTCTCTGCTTTAGTATTAGAATGTTTTAACCTTTAATACACCAATTAAAAAGATAAATGATTAGACTATAAAATCATAGCCTACTGTCATTAATGTAATGATCAACAGGAAAAAAAATGAAGCTATTCATTGGCAACGTGTATTGTCTATTGTTTTCATTCAGAACTAAAACTTACATTTGCTGTTCAAGACTTCTTCATTGTTAATTTTCATAGGTAAAGTTCATAATTTAAACTCCCACATAACGGCAACGTAGAGGTGAAAGTATCGACCTAAACGTTAATAAAATTATAAACCCAAAATAAAGTGCAGCCACTCAGAGAAGAGTAAAGATGTACTCCCATTATGTACAATTGCCTTGAACTGGACAGAAGCAAGCTTGTCTTCTCTTGACGGCCTGCACTCACATTGCATTCCAGCCTGAGCATGCTTACGTCATCGAGGATGTGCTGTTCAGTAAGCGCTCTCGCTCAGCACAGTGGAGATTTCTTTAGTTATATCGTTTTAGTTGTTTGGGATGCATTGACACGCAGTCAAATCTTTCGCAAACAGATCAGCCACTTTTGATGCTCATAAACAGTCATAAAGTGAGACAATGCTCGCTGCAGAGCCACTTCAGCTCCAGCGAGGGGGAACTTGAGCTCTCGCTCCTCCTCCTATAGCTGTTTTAATGCGTACGCCCACCCCTAACCCCAACCCCAGTGACATCACTCGTAGAAGAAGTGCAAGGAAGGAGGAGCTGGAGCTCAAGCTCCCCCTTGCTGGAGCTCAGCTCTACCCAAGTGGCTCTGCAGTGAGCACCACTTGCATAAAGTCCTCATGCTGCAGGTATTAGGAGGTTTGCTAAAGGTGCAGCTGTCGTGCAGTGAGCGGTTTGCATCTTTAATAAACTACGTCAGTTTGTGTTCATTGAACAGTAAGAATGATTAATAAACACATATGAAACAGTTCTTTAAAAGTCACGTCTCGTCTTTAGTTTTGGGCTCAGGCACGCTTTGCACTCACACTACAAGCATACCGTGCTAAAGCCCAAGTGAACCGTGCTCTGGCACACCTCTTCCAACTAGGCCAGGGCCAGCCAACTGAACCATGCCTGAGCCCGATTCAGAGCACCAGATAGCATAGTGTGAGTGTACCCTAACATGACCAAAACTAGATCAAAAATATCCCATGTTTGACTCTCGGGATGGTGTGGTGCACAGCTGTGGCTCATGATCACTCACACCACCCACCTATAAATATGAATCAGTAACTGCTTTGTGTAACGTTGACACCAGAACTATGTTTTCTCCCTGGGTCTTTCTCAGCTGTGAGATTTCATAATTTTTTAATGCAGATGCAGTATGCAAGGTTGTGGTTTGCTGGTTTGATCTGTACAATTAAGGCATATTCTACAGATCAGTGACTGGTCTTTGCTGGTTAAAAACTAATTTTACAGCATCAAAATTCCCCAATGTGAGTGTATATTTTCTGCTCTTTCTTTCAGTGCTTATGGGCTGTAGCCTAACTGCAGGGCTTGCATTAGTCCCTCCAAATGCCAATGTGTTGCCGTTAACTAGTAAGTTTGTTGTTGTCATTTGATTTGGCGCAACAAGTGATTAACATGTGTTCTGAGACTTTATAGCACTCAGCTGAATGAGTAAATTCAAGTGCTTGAGACTAGATAGAGAATGAAGTTGTTCTCCTTCTGTAACTTTTGTGTAAACCTGTAACCTTTCTCTACCTTCCAGAAACCGTAGTGATTTGTAATGGTGAACGTATGGTCTTGAAGTGTGGTGAGCACTTTTACATCTCTAAATTCAATGTGTATATGTATAAGATCATATGGAAATATAAGATATTTTCATTAATAAAAATCTGGTGTTTCTCCATGTAGTATATGGTGTGCTTCAGATAACCGCTGCAAACTATGGACGTACTAATAAAGGTGACTGCTCTGGAAGGCGTCCAGTCCTTCCCCAAAACACCAACTGCAACTTCAATGCGCTGGCTCCTGTTTCACAAAGGTATTGATTTGTGTCAACTGGTTAATTTGTTCATTTTGACTGTTTATACTCTTGGTCCTCATACCATGGCAGGTAATGAGGATCCTTCACAAGTTTTAAATGGATTCTCAAGGCAGTGTTTTAACACCCTTATTTTTCCTGCCATCACATGTAGCTGCAATGGGCTGCATAGTTGTGAGCTTTTTGCTACAACTGCAATCTTCACTGATATCTGCCCTGACATGAACTCATATCTTTCAGTCACCTACTACTGCCTCCCACATGAAATCCGTGAGTATCCTCCTGTTTGCTAGTTTTTATGCATTTAACTTCAGTTGAATCCTGAATTAAGTCAGTGGTGTTTCTCTGTAAGACCTTCACCTGGAATTACACTTAATGTTATACTATCCATAAACATCTTAAAGGAGTAATGCAAACTCTGATCACTCTTTGGACATTAAATTTAAGAGTTATTGAGTTATTTGCAATATCAAGATTTTAGGTGAAAACCGAGCTCCACTTATTTTTGTTTTAGTAAATGGTGATGGTTTGCTTCAGTGTTTTGAATGTACTTTCTTGACTTTTTCTACAGGTTCAAGTGCAGTCTGTGAAAATGCCAATGCTAACCTGAAATGTGGTGTGTAGTTAGTTTTATTTTTTATTTTTATTTTAATCTACAGTAGTTGCAGAGTTTGACCAATGGTAAACTTAATTTGTTAAACCTACTTTTCAGAGGATGGGTCTTCCCTAAACATTAACACTGCTAACTACGGGCGAACTGATAGCCACACATGTTCTGCTGGACGACCTGCTTCTCAAGTTGCGAAAACTGACTGCTATGCCTCAATTTCGAAGTCAACGCTTGCCTATGCGTCAGTATAAAAGCATGGTTTAACTAGAATTAAGTCCAGTTTTAATCTTATGGGTTTCACTTAACTTTTTCTGTTTGTGTAGATGTAACGGAAAGAACAGCTGCTCCATTTCAGCCTCCAATGGTGTTTTCTCCGATCCGTGTGTCGACACATACAAGTACCTGTACACAGCATACTCCTGTGTGCCTCAGTGTAAGTTGTTGTACACATTAATTTATGGACTAAGAGTTATTAATCATCGGTCTAAATGTAATTATTTTTTTTTGCATTTTGTAGGAGCTGATCTTGTGGATCTGGATTATTAACATCTCCACTTGACTGCATTAAGTGTTTAAGCATTTCCATATTGTAACAATGGTTTAATTGTGTTAACATCTGTTATTTCGCATCTTATGGAAAATGTTTACCATGACATGGCATTACTGTAAAATAATAATCTGTATTCAGCCTTTTGTGCTAGTGCCTTGTACCATTATCCTTATGCTCTGCTGGGTGTTTATATTCAAACTCTTATACAAAAAAAAGAAATGAAGTGTTGGTCAGGTTCTTAGTCATGAGCTTATATGATCTAATGTCAGAACTAGAAGATCATGAGCTGATGCAACACTGCTACTTCTGTCAGCTTGAACAACAAACTGGTGTTACAATGTGCACAAGCTGAACAAAACTAAAGTTTGTCTGGTCTGAATCATTATTCACTAAATCTAATGCTCTTCTCTGCTGCCTCGTTCAATGTCCTGCTTCTTTAATTTAAGACCTGCATAGAAATTAGATTTCACAAGAATGTGTTTAAAAATTGGTTAAAGAAATCCGTTTCTGTTGATCTATTCCAACACATCAAAGTTGCTGTATAGGATTGATGTCTTAAGGCTAAATGAGTACAGTGAAAACATTGTTAATTTTCTTTCTTTTTTTTTTTCTGAAGGCTATTCTATCTTTCTTGCCATACAGGGGCTAGTATCAACCTAACACAATTAAAAAAAAAAAAAAAACTCAACTAGCTTAATTATTTTCTGGCCAGAAAGTGATTATAGTACCTCTGCTTTGGAATTTGAAAACTTTTTTTTTGTTGTTGTGTTAACCTTTAATACACATAACTAATTACAAAGTAAATGACTATAATAAAAGCATAACCTACTGTCAATGACGTAATGATAAATAGGTCTATACTACATATTAGCCTACTCCTAACAGACTACCTGAATAGTGAAGCTATTCGATGGCAACCTTTTTGGACCAGCAAAATCAAGGCTTCATTAAAATATGCAAAAGCAAAAGATCTATTGTTTTTATTCAGAACTAAAACGTACATTTGAAAGCTTTTAAAGGCTTCATATCGTTAATTTTCATAAGCACAGTTCATGATTTAAACTTGCATAATATGAGAGCATGAGTGTTAGGCAGGCGAAATCCAAGCTTCATTAAAATATTCATTCATCTATTGTTTTTATTCGGATCTAAAACTTGCATTTGAAAAGCTGTTCAAGACTTCTTCATTGTTAATTTTCATGAGCAGATTTTATTTAAACTAACATAACATATCGGAAGGAAGAGGGGAAAGCAGTGAAAGCAGCATCTTAAACTTTAATAAAATGATAAACCCAAAAGAAAATGGCAGCCAATCACGGGCGAGTAACACACGGCCAAAACTAGACAAAACAAAAATGTCCCAGGTTTGACCAAGCGGCAACCTCCCGCTCTCTCTCGGGAAGCCAATACGGAAGTAGCTGAAACTGCAATTCATCAAAATTCCGCTAGTCCTGGCTCCATAATAGAGCAAATTGCAATTGAGCCCACTGTTAGAATGGCCAAATTTACAGCAGAAAAAAAGGTGTTTACAGCCTGGTACAAAGAACGATTTTGGTTCATATAGCTATTATTACCCTCCATGACAACTGTGAGGGGGGTGAATTTTTTTATAACTCATCCATTTCCTTTATATTAGGTTATATTAAGTTTGGATAATTAAGGGCGTGGCCACTTGAGTGACAGCTAGGTCTCGCTGGTCGCCGTCACTTCACCTCAGCTGAATCCGGCAGATTAGCCACTGATCTCAGCATATTCATCGTATTTTTGTTCTGTTTTATGTGGCTTTACACAGTCAGCTGCCTTTTGGACTTATTTCTTACAATCATCAGATGATATGGGATGCTGTGTGCACTTAATTGTGCTCACAAACCATTCACGTGGCCTCGTTTCCCATGTGAGTGAAGTTATATACTTATACCATCTCTATAAATGTATTTGTTTTATTTAAGATCATTAATATTTTTCTTTAGACCCGTAAAGCACTCCAGAATCTGACAGATTGATTAGCTGTAGGCTCTAGAACAGTCATCTGAAGCGTTATCATACAGCGTTATGCTGGATTTCATCAATAGTCTTGCATTTACTAACACACACTATATCTGAAGTGTTTGGAAGTAATTCGCGTTTTCCTCCTGTAGAAAAACGTCATAAGAGCAATGTTTAGTGGCTCAATGTGTTACTACAGTGTTTTTAAAAGTCTAAACACTTTATTGATATAGTGTACAGCCAAGCACATGTGGTCAGAACACAAACGAGTCGCAGGTAATAGAGTATCAAGCGTTTCTCCCAAAGTAAAGTCTGTCTGCCAGGTCTAAGCAAAGTGCCAGCAGGTCTCTGTAGCTCCGCTCACTCTCCGCCTCTTTGCCCTTGTTTGGTATCCCGCCGTGGGTGCGATGACGCGCGAACAATATGGCGACGGTTGGCCGCGCCTACTTGTAGCTTCTTTTTTTTTTTTTCTTTTTTTTTTTTTATTAAACAGTAAATTATTACAGCATAATGATACATTAGGAACTATATAAGGAACATAAAAGATGCCAGGGGGATAAAACAGTAAAGAAGGGGAAAAAATACAATAAATTGAATAAGAGATACAGATAACGTAAAGCTTAAAATAAAAATACAATATTAAGAGTGTAAGTAAATCAAAACGAAGTACCGCTTTTTACAGGGGAATTTTAAATAGGGCATGACAAGATAATGTTTTCCTAGCCTTAGTGTTTCCTGAACCGGAAAGTGTTTCAAAGTATTGTTTCAGTTCTTTTATGAATACCTTAAAAAGTGGTTTATTATTGGAGTATTTGCATTTATGGATATGATATTTAGCAAGTAAAAGTAAAAGATTTATGAAGTAGAACACTTTTTCTGTACTATTGTCTGTATCAATAAAACCAAATAATACATTTTCCCAAAGCAAAGAAAAATTGGAATATATAAACTCAATTACAAATTTGCAAAAGTTACCCCAAAATGTTTTTGTGTAGGAACAATACCAAAATAAATGTACAGTTGTTTCTTCTTTTAAATTACAGAAAGTGCACATTGTGTTAATATTCAATTTAAATCTTTTTAAATAGCTACTCACTGGGTAGAATCTGTGAATTAATTTAAAAGACACTTCTCTGACTTTGTTCACAATAAGATATTTGTGTGGCAAAAGCCAAACTTTTCTCCAGTTTGAAATATTTGTAAAATTGCTCCAGTAAGTCATAACATATGATTTTGCAACAACTTCTTTCTGAAACAAAATACGGATTGATTTGTTATTTGAGTTTGGAACAAGACAAACTTTGCCCACTGTTGTTTCAAATGGATCACAGAGAGATGGTGTGATACATAGAGTTCTGTTCAAGCCTTTAAACAGTGTAATAATTCCTGCAGGAACAGCATCAAATACAATGGCAAATTCTTTTGGTGAGACAGGAAAATTGAACTTCTGTAAGAACTCATAATATGATAGCAAAAAACCATTTTCATTAAAGAGATCATGAACTAAAATAATTTTTTTATCATACCAACTCTGAAGAAATAAGGATTTGTTTTTGTAGAGTATAATGCGGTTATTCCAAACAAAAAAAGAGTGTGGAGAAAAGTTGTGTTTATAGATAAGAGACCAAGCAAGAAGCATTTGCTTGTGAAATGCCGAGAGCTTTACGGGTAACTTCTCAATATTATAATGACACAGGGAGAGAAAGTTCAAGCCACCCAGCTGTGAAAAAATATAATTAGGGATATAATTCCAAATCGATGTGGGGCACTTTAAAAATTGTTTCATCCAATTAACTTTAAAGGTGCAATTTAATGTATTAAAATCTAAAAAATGTAGTCCTCCATTTTCATAGGTGTTCATCACAACTGTTTTCTTAATGTAATGTGTACGATTTCTCCAAACAAAGTTAAATAATAACTTGTCTATTGTTTTACAAATTTTGTTTTCTAATTGTAAGACCAAAGCAGCATAGATTAATCTGGATAGACCTTCAGCTTTAGTAAGTAGCACTCTTCCATTTAAAGAGATATTTCTTTGAAGCCACTGATTAAGTTTTTTATGAGTTTTTTCTATAATTGGAGTAAAATTATCACTACAGCGTATGGATTCATTTTTGGTTATAACAATTCCTAAATAAACTACTTTTTCTTTAATCGGGATATTGCAAATAGAGGGAGCATCACAATCTTTCACAGATAATAATTCACATTTGGCAATATTCAGGTGCAAACCAGATGCTTCTGAAAATGTATTTATTACTCCTAAAGCTATGGCAACTTGATCACTATTTTTTAAAAAGAGAGTAGTGTCATCCGCTAACTGACTGACAATCACTTCCGTTTCTGCTATATTGATGCCTAAAAGATCACTTTGCTTAATATGATCTGCTCATAATTGTGCAGCCAGTAGAAATAAATAAGGAGAAATGGGACATCCTTGGCGTATGCCCCTTTTAACATCAAATCTAGTTGAAGTCCCATTTTTCAGATTAATTGAGCTGTTAGCATTACTATAAAGAGTTTGAATTGCGTTACAAAAAAATGGACCAAACCCAAACCTTTTAAGACTGAGAAAAATAAAATTATGTTCAAGGGTATCAAAAGCTTTATAGAAGTCTAAAAATAATATATAACTTTTCTCAGAAATCAAGTGGGAGTAATCGAGTATGTCCAAAACTAGTCTGATATTGTTAGCAATATGTCTATTCTCCATAAATCCTGATTGGGTTTGATCAATAACTGAGTCTAATATATCTTTGAATCTTTCAGCAAGAATTGCTGCAAATATTTTATAATCAATATTTAATAGACATATTGGTCGCCAATTATCAATAAACAAGAGATCTTTATTTGACTTTGGGACAAGTGTGATAATTGACTATGGGTGTATGGTGTATGGATGAGCGGCTAATACAACATTAAAACAGTTAGATAAAATCCAAAATCAAGCACTAAGAGTATGCTGTGGAGCCATGAAAACCACACCGGTAGCAGCATTACAAGTTGAGATGGGAGAGATGCCTTTACACCTTAGAAGGGATCAACTGGCAGTAGTATACTGGGCAAACTTGAAAGGTCATAATGATAATCACATAACACAAACAGTTCTGATGCAATGTCAAGAACGAGAGAAACAGGATGTTAAAGGCTATGGATGGATTATACGAAATAAAATAAATGACATGGAAATAGACACACTAACAGTTTCGCCCACTATAGTATTTCCAGTAGTTCCCACATGGCTGCTTGGTGATGTGGAAGTTGATTTTGAAATACTGAAAGAAAAACAAGAAAGTGAGATCGACAGTAAACGAGTAGAAAATTATATAAAGGAAAAATACAATGAAACGACTGAAATATACACAGATGCATCAAGAATTGGACAAAGGGTAGGAGTGTCATACAGTATTCCAAAGTTAAAGATTGAGGCTGCAAAAAGAATTAATAATAATTTAGCAGTGTATACAACAGAATTGGTAGCGATATGGTTGGCTCTAAAGTGGGTTGAGGATAATAAACCAATTAAAGTAGTCATTGCGTCTGATTCAAGTTCAGCACTTATTAGTATAAATAAATTTAGTATCAGAGTAACGGCAGGACATCATTTATGAAATAGTGCAGATGGGAAATAATCTCATAAAATCAGGAGTCATCATTTCATTGTTGTGGGTACCAGCACACATAGGGGTCAGTGGGAATAAGATGGCAGACAAATTGGCAAAACAGGCAGCACAGCAAACTACAATAGACACTAACATCAAATACAGCAAGTCAGAAATCAAAAGTATTGTTAAAACTAAAGTATTGGGAAAATGGCAACAGATATGGAATAATGGGAGTACAGGAGGTCAATGTTACAACATACAGAACAAAGTTGGAAAAGGTAGGGAAACAAGGAAAAGCAAACAGGAAGAAGACAAGTTCACAAGAATGAGATTTAATCACACAGCACTCAATAGTACATTACACATGATCAATAAACATGCAGATGGGACGTGTGAATGTAATAACAACCAGGAGACTATAGAACATGTATTGATGCAATGCCCAATTTACCACACAGAAAGAGATATATTGTTCACACAGTTACAGGAAAAACAAGTGGAACCTAAAATAGAGAATATCTTAAAGTTGAGCACAGGGGATATATGTTTTAGATATGTGTATAACTTTTTGAAAGACACAGGGTTAGGTAATAGAATATAAATGTACTTATGGTCAAGGAAATGGGTATTTTTAGGAAGGTTTTTATTTTTATTTTTTTTTTTTTTGTTTTTTTGTTTTGCTGTTGGGGGGGGGGGGGGGGGGGGGGGGGGTGGGCATTTTTTTTTTTTTTTTTTGGTTGTTTTTTTTGTGTTTGGAATGAGCTTTTCTTTTGTGCTGCTTTGTTACACTATAAGGAATGCATAAGTAAGTCAACTCCTGATTCACACTCCAATCCAGATGGTGGCGGTAATGCTCCAAAAAGCTGGTTGCCAACCGCCAAACAACACACAAGAAGAAGAAGAAGAAGATCTTTGTACTGTTGATAGTGACTCCTGAACTATGTTTTGTCTCAGGGTTATTCTCAGCTGTAAGTTTTTATTATTTATTTTCATTTATTTATTTATTTTAAATCAGATGCAGCAAGCAAGGTTACTTTTTGCTGCTTTGAGACACAGTTTGTACAATTATGTAGGCCTATTGTGTAGCTTAGTGGCTTACACTGGTCTTTGCTGGTTGACAAAACAAATTTTAACAGCCTCAAAATTCACCATGTCTCTTCTGGGTTTTTGTGCCAATGTGAGTTTATTTTTTGGTCTATTTCAGTGCTTATGGGCTGTAGCCTATCTGCAGGTGTTACATTAAATGTAGCCCCTCTAGATGCCGACGTGTCACCACGAACTAGTAAGTGTACTGTTATTGTCAATTTGATTTGGTGCAACAAGTGACTAACGCTTAGTTCTGTGGAGACTTTATAGCTCTCAGCTGAGTGAAGTCAAGTGCTTGCACACTAGAGACTATAGATAGTCAATGAACTTCTCCCTCTGCAACTTAATTTCCTTCTGTGTAAACCTGTAACTGTCTTTCAGAAACCAAAGTGATCTGTAATGGTGACCGTGCAGTCTTGAAATGCGGTGAGTAGTTTTCCAGAACCTTTGTTGTGTACGTATCTAACACCACATGGCTTCATTACTGTGTGTGTGTGTGTGCGTGTGTGTGTGTGCGTGTGTGTGTGTGTGTGTGTGTGTGCGTGTGTGTGTGTGCGTGCGTGCGTGTGTGTGTGTGTGCGTGCGTGCGTGCGTGTGTGTGCGTGCGTGCGTGCGTGCGTGTGCGTGCGTGCGTGCGTGCGTGCGTGTGTGTGTGTGTGTGTGTGTGTTTTCTCTCTCCATGTAGAATATGGTATGCTTCAGATAACTGCTGCAGACTATGGACGTGCTAATAGAGATGACTGCTCTGGAAGGCGTCCAGTCCTTCCCCAAAACACCAACTGCTACTTCAATGCGCTGGCTCCTGTTTCACAAAGGTATTTGTTTGAACTGGTTGGTTTGTTTATTTTGACTTTATAATCTTGGTCCTTATGTCATGGCAGGTAATGAGGATCCTTCACAAGTTTTAAATGGCTTCTCAAGGCAATGTTTTAACTTCCTTTTGTGCACCTCTTCCCTGCCATGTGTAGCTGCAATGGGCTGCGAAGTTGTGAGCTTTTTGCTACAACTGATATCTTCACTGATCCCTGCTCTGACATGAGCTCATATCTTTCAGTCACCTACTACTGCCTCCCACCTGAAGTCCGTGAGTGTCCTCCTGTTTGCTACTCCAGGTTGTTCATGCATTTAACTTCAGCTCAATTAAGTCAGTGGTGTTTCTCTGCAAGACCTTCATCTTGGAAGTACACTTCATAATTTTAAACCATCCATGAACATCTTAAAGGAGTAATGCAAATTCTGATCTCTCTCTTTGAACAATTGCTTGGTTATTTGCTATATCAAGATTTCCGGTGAAACCAGGTCTACTCTAAATGGTGTCTGCTTCAGTGTTTTGAATGGTTTCTTGACTTCTATCTTTTCTACAGGTTCAAGTGCAGTCTGTGAAAATGCCATTGCTAACTTCCAATGTGGTGTGTAGTATTTTTTTGCTTTTAATCTCCACTATTGCAATGTTTGGCCAATGGTAAATTTTAACTTATTGCGACACCTACTTTTCAGATGATGGATCTCTCCTACACATTCATGCTGCTAACTACGGGCGAACCGATAACAGCACATGTGCTGCTGGACGACCTGCTTCTCAAATTGCCAAAACTGACTGCTATGCCTCAAATTCACAGACTCTGGTTGCTAATGGGTCAGTATAAAAGCATGGTTTTACTAGAATTAAGTCCAGTTTTAATCCTATGGATTTCACTAAACTTGTTTTTGTATAGGTGTGAAGGGAAGAACAACTGCTCCATTTCAGCCTCCAATGATGTCTTCTCAGATCCGTGTTACGGGACATACAAGTACCTGTACACCGCATACTCCTGTGTGCCCAGTGTAAGTTATTGTACTGCTTAAAGAATGGAGCAAGTGTCTCTCATTGGTCCTAATTTTGTTAATTTTTTCTCCTTGCAGTTTATTGGAGCTGATCTTGCTGATTTGGATTAGCATCTCCACATGGCTGCATTAAATGTTTAAGCGGTTCCTTACAGTAACCATGGTTTAATTGTTAAAGAGCCCATATTATACATGAAGTAGGGTCATATTTAGGTTGTAAGGGTCTCCAACAACAGTCTAATATGCATGCAAGGTCAAAAAACACTTTGATGGTCTTATAATCTGCATTTATTTTTACCTAATTATCCCAACGACTCCCATATGAATCGTTCAGCGATTCATTTGTTCCCAAACCTCTCCTCAGCGCGAAGCTAATCTGCGCTGATTGGACCGATGACAGCCTGCTGCGATTGGTCGACAGTGACAGGCTTCAGCACGAGACAGAGTGAAATGCCCAGCTGGTAATCAACTATATAAAAGTAGTCACAGTGCACACGCGCTTCATAGTGTAAGGCTTTTTTCACACACACACACAACCCTCCTCAGAAGAACTGGGGAGATCGACGCGAGTCTCCTAGCCTCTCCCTCTCTCTCTCTCACACACACACACAACGCTCCTCAGAAGAACTAGGGAAAGCGACGCGAGTGTCTCTCTCTCTCTCTCTCTCTCTCTCTCTCTCTCTTTCTCTCTCTCTCTCTCTCTCTCTCTCTCTCTCTCACACACAACGCTCCTCAGAAAAACTAGGGAAAGCGACGCGAGTCTCTCTCTCTCTCTCTCTCTCTCTCTCTCTCACACACAACGCTCCTCAGAAAAACTAGGGAAAGCGATGCGAGTCTTTCTCTCTCTCTCTCTCTCTCTCTCTCACACTCTCACAACGCTCCTCGGAAGAACTAGGGAAAGCGACGAGAGTCTCCTGTCTCCTAGCCCCTAGGCATCACAAACTCGACCTATTCTTTTTCTCTCTCTCTCTCTCTCACACACACACACACACACACACACACACACACATCACGCTCCTCCTCAGAACTAGGGAGATCGACACCTCTCCCGTCTCCTAGCTTACGATCGCCATAGCAACGACAAACGGAAGTGGAACGCGAGCTCACAAAAGCCTTTAACGTTAAATCCGTAAACAAAGCGGCACGCGTCGCGTTTTTAACGTGGCTTACATGTGATAAGAGAATATAAAGAGTAACCGCGTGTACTGTACCAGGTTAACAAGTAACAAAACACAATAAATACATAATTTGCAAGTTAAACGAGGCAACAATTTTAATCGCACTTACTTACACTAGTGAATAAACCTCAACCACTGACTCTTCACAGTTCACAGTTTCATCTTTGGGTAGAGACTGTCAATATTATCCATCTGAGCACAGCGTGACTTCATTCGATCGGCGGCGTCTGTGTTTGTGTGTCTAGTGTTTTTTCTGTGTTAGTGGGCGGGGCCGCAGGTTTCAAATCTCCCTGGTTTGCGCGCGTAACTACTGGCGAGGCTTGTGTTTCATGGCTGCGTCATCGCGAAACACCTAATGACTCGTTATCAAGACAACTCGTTTGAAGCAATATGAATCAATAGTTTTAAACACTGTACATTTACAGATTTAAGCCTTAGCTGGATATTTCACTTCACTTAGAGCTGTGTTACACATTACATGGAAGGGCATTTTCAAAAACCCATAATATGGGCTCTTTAACGTCTGTTATTTGGTATATTATGGAAAATATTTACCATGAGATGGCATAACTAAAGTTTGCTAATCTGTATTTTGCCTTTTTGCGCAGGTGTCTTAAACTATCATCTGTATGCTCTGTTGGGAGGTTGTTCAATAAACCCTTTTAAAAGAAATGAGCCGTTGGTCTGGTTTTGAGTCCTGCTGCCATAAACGTGTGTGTGTGGGGGGGGGGGGTTGTCTTTGTTGTCAGAGGCTCTCGAACTCCGTCCTGAAGGTCTGGTGTCCTGCAGATTTTAGCTCTAACTTGCCTTAACACACCTGCAAGTGTGTTTCAAGTAAGCATAGTAAGAGTTTGACTGGCTCGCCCAGGTGTGTCTGATTGGGGTTGAAGCAAAAATCTGTGGAACACTAGACCTTAGGTCTATGGCATGGCTCTTCTACAGAAGAGCTGCTTTGATCTAATGTCAGACCTAGAAGATCATGAGCTGATGCAACACTGTCACTCCTGTCATCTTAAACCACAAACTGGTTATAATTTGCACAAACTGAACAACTTAAGTTTGTCTTGTCGGAATCCTAATTCACTAAATCTAATGCTCCTCTCTGCTGCCTTGTTCAATGTCTTTAAGACCCATATAGAAATCGGATTTCACAATGTTGTGGAAGTATGGATTAAGGAATTTTTTTTTTTTTTTTTTTCAATTCAAAGGTGCTGTCTTAGATTGACAAGGCAGTAAGTGAGTGCAGTAAACGTTTTTAACAATTCGCGCTTTTGCATTCCACTGAAGCCTGTACTACATATTAGCCTACTCTAAACAGGCTGCTTGAATGAAGCTATTCATTGGCAATGTTTCTGAAGCAGGTGAAATCAAAGCTTCATTAACATATGCAAAAGCAACAGGTCTATCATTTTTATTCAGAACTAAAACTTACATTTGAAAGATTTTAAAGGCTTCATATCGTAAGTTTTCATCGGTTAAACATTTAATATGGGATGTATGAGGGGAATCTGGCAAAAGTAGCATACATATAAACTTTAACAAAATGATAAACGACACAAAGTAGCAGCCACTAATGGAAGAGTAACACGGCCAAAAATAGGTCCATGGCTGTGTCCGAAACTGCCGACTACTCCGCAGGTACTGCATTTGATTTTAAACATTATGTTCTTGACTTCTATCTTTTCTACAGGTTCAAGTGCAGTCTGTGAAAATGCCATTGCTAGTTTCAAATGTGGTGTGTAGTTATTTTTGTTTTCTTTTTTTTTCTTTTTTTTATCTTACGTAATTGCAGAGTTTGACCAATGGTAAACTTAATTTGTGAAACCTACTTTTCAGAGGATGGGTCTCTCCTACACATTCATGCTGCTAACTACGAGCGAACTGAGCACATGTTCTGCTGGAGGACCTGCTTAAGTTGCCGAAACCAACTACTATGCCTCAACTTCGCAGACACTGGTTGCTAATGCATCTGTATAAAAGCTGTGTCTAATTGCAATAAAGTCACGTTTTAATTCTATGGGTTTCACTTGTTTTTCTGTTTGTGTAGATGTGAAGAGAAGAACAGCTGATCCATTTCACCTGCTCTTCTTCACTTCTCAGATCCGTGTTATGGTACATACAAGTACCTGTATACCGCGTACTCCTGTGTCCCTCAGTGTAAGTTGGTTTACACATTAATGAATTGAGATGGAGTTAAGTTATCACTCATCGATTTATTTTTTTATTTTTTTTTTGCAGCTTATTGGAGCTGATCTTGTGGATTTGAATTGCCAGCATCTTTACATGGCTGCATTTAAAATGTAAAGCATTCCCTTAAAGTAACAATGGTTTATTTCGAGCTAACACACCTGTTATTTAGTATCTTATGGAAAAGGCTTTTCTTGATGGCATAATTGTACAATACTACTTTACTAATCTGAATTCCAATTGTGCCTGTGTCTACTGTTTAATACTACCATCATCCTTGTTCTGTTGGGAGGGAACTTTTAATAAACTTTTTTTTTTTTTTTTTAAGAAAAAAGGTGTTGGACTGGTTCTTAAAGAACTGTTCTGAAAGTATATCTGTAGATATACAGAGGCTTACATCACTGTTAACACTTTAACCACCTTAACAGGCTCTATATGATTGCTATGTAGTGCTCAACCTCCCCTGAAGTATGGCTGATGAACCATTTTGTGTGTAGGCTGTGGCACTTAAATTAAGCACTATATATTGCTAGATATTGCATGTGTCAATAGTGCCACCACAGTGCTCCCACAAAGTGTCTTTGAAGCGCACTAGTCAAGACGAAAGTCAATCTGAATATGCTGGACTTTTGCGCTGCGAACAGGTGTAGTAACAAGCAAACAAATCATGAAGATAGAACACTTCATATGTACGATTTTTAAATATATATATTTTTTGAATGATTTTTGTGTTATGAACTTTTGTGCTAAACAACATTTTTGATGATCATACAGTCAAAATACAGTCACTTACTGCACTGACCATAAATCAAAGTAGAACCAACTTGAACTAAATTCTAGGCTTATGCTAGTTTTGGTGAATAAAATCAGCAAACAATGTAAATTAAATGACAAGACGCTGCGGTGCCAGAAAATTGTTTTATTGTCTGCTAAGTTCACAAACGTTTTTGAAGTAACTTATAAGAGTGCCTGATAACATAACATTGTCTGTGCTTCAATATGCATACTGTCCACCCTAAATTATTGAAGATTACAAATGTCCTTCACCATTTAGATCGTAAAGGTGGATATGCACATTGAGACACAGGGATATCGATGGTTCACAAGAGTCTTTCACAGCAGGGATTCATTCACAAACAAATCGCTCCCTCCATTAGAATTAGAAGTGAAAGTAGTGTCTTTCAGGACATGATTAGATCAAATTTAACAGGGAGGGAGGATAACCTTGGTCCCACACTCATTTTAAAGGAGTGCTACCCTGTACTAAAATGGCGGCTATATTGACGCATTTCTTCCTATTGACTACAACAGCGTAGGCGACATCTAATGTAAATATCTATGACCAGAAGCAGCCTTGAACCTTTATACAAAGCAGGATGGATCTACTGTCATGTTCACTAAGATCTGACCCCACTAAATGTCACAGCAGTAATTGAGACATCAATTTTACAATCTTCTGTTGTCCAGCTTTGGAAAACCAACTGCAAACTAAGATTAATTTTCTTGTTGTGTGTGTGTGTATATATATACATATATATATGTATATATATGTATATATATATATATATATATATATATATATATATATATATATATATATATAAATATATATATATATATATATATAAATATATATATATATATATATATGTGTGTGTGTGTGTGTGTGTGTGTGTGTGTGTGTGTGTGTGTGTGTGTGTGTGTGTGTGTGTGCTAGATATTGCTGTGTCAATAGTGCCACCACAGTGCTCCCAGGACAAGTGTCTTTGAACCGCACTAATCAAGACTTTGCGCTGCGAATGGGTGTAGTAACAAGCAAACAAAGCATGAAGATAGAACACTTCATAGGTAAGATGTTTAGGCTAAGATTATTTTTCTTGTTAGCCGACAATGACACCAGCCTTGTTCTGCTTCAATGTTGGTTTTGATGTGTTTTGCATTCAGAAATGCTCATCTTCATTTGTTCATGTTTACTGTCACTTTTCTATAGCCGAATCAGTCTGGACATTCCCTGACATCAAGAAAGCACTTTTGATCACAAAGTGACTCTTGTTGATATTTTTTTTTCTTTTTTTCTGACCATTCTCTCTAAACCCTAGAGCAGGGGTGTCCAAACTCTGTCCTGGAGGGTCGGTGTCTTACATAGTTTAAGCTAAACTTCCTTCAACACACCTGTCTGGAAGTTTCTAACTTGATAGCTGGTTCAGGTGGATCTAATTGGGGTTGGAACTAAAATATGCAGGACAATGGCCCTCCAGGACAGAGTTTGGACACCCCTGTCCTAGCGAAAGTTGAGTGTGACAATCCCATTTCAGAATTCCACTGATAAGCCTGTACTAACAGCCATGTTACATACAATAGTCATTTAAATTATCTTTTTTTCCCCTGTCCACTTGATCACTTCTACATGCATTAAATGTACAGAGATGTCATGTGATTGGCTGATTAGATGTTTGCATTAACAGACAGTTGAACAGGAGTGGCTGGAATTTTCTTCATCCACAAAAATTCTATAGCTCAATGTCTCATGTTCCATTCAGAAGGACTCATCCTTATGCCCTAATTCCTTCGAAGGGTTTACCCTTCAGATTGACAGCTTTGAAGGCATTTTGCAACATGGATGAGCCCTTACAAATGGAACCTGCAAGTGTCCGAAGTGTCCGTCGGTTGTACGTTTCAAAACCCTCTATTCCAAAGGACCCTTTGAAGTGGTCGGTTCTAAACTTTAGCTTGGAATGACACTTCAGTATATGTGCTGTGATTATTTTCACCCCAAAGTGCCATTCAGAGGGTGATGTCCCATTTGGAATGCACTGGGTTTCTGTCTTAATAAAGTTAGTAAACCAATGGTCTCAAACTCAATTCCTGGAGGGCTGCAGCTCTTCACAGTTTAGCTCAAACCACCTCCAACTCACACCTGCTTAATATTCTCTAGTAGTCTTGAACACCTTGATTAGTTGGATTAGTTGTGTTTGATTAGGGTTGGAGCAAAACTGCAAAGCTGTGGCCCTCCAGGAATTGAGTTTAAGACCTATGTATTAAACTATAAAACAGCTTAATTCTAAACATTTACTCATCAATTTTACTTACAGCAACATAGTTTTATTACAGTCAACCATTAAACATTCCATCAAAATATTTGTCAATATTCATTTACACGTGTAAATGCAAGTCGTCGTTGTTCTGGAAATTCTAGTGTGTCTAATTGACAAAGGCCCTACGATACCAGCCATTTGCTTTTTAATTGTTGCAACTGTGAAATGACGTTTTCATGAAAAAAGATGCAAATCTAAGAAATAAAGCTCTTAATATGAGAATGAGCACTTTGTGTGTTCATATATTATCACAAAGAAAGTACAATAATGTGATGATCAGATGATGCAACTGAACCATGATGCAAGTTCTTCAGAGACATTGTGATTTGTTTCAAGCCTGAAGCACAGTGCATTTATGAAAAAGACTTGCTTGTTTGAAAAATATTGTTGAAATATTCTTTGATATATATATTCTTTGATATATATACTTTTAACTGCAGATAGAAGCCAAATATATTGCCTTTATACTGTATATACATTCTATGATTATTTAACTATTTTATGTTAGTATAAATGTTGCTAATATAAAAATCGATTTTGAACAGAAAATTGTGAACAAAAAACTATAATACATTCATGTACTAATATTCACTTCATATCATTAATTTCACAATTCATATATTTCCCTGCGTAAAAAGACCTTGCTCTAAAAACATGTTGTGTAACCGCTCCATCTACCGGACAAACATGGATTTGTAGACGTCCATGAATCCAACGTGCCAAATCCCTATAAAGTCTCAAATAAAATGGCTCCTGGATTTCATAAATGCCGTTTTAACGAATGTATTATTTCATTTAGGCCTACATAATATCGTTTAAAAAAAGAAAAAGATAAATCTCATCAATCATCAGTGGAGAAGGCATTGTCCTATGCATGCATGGTCTGTAGAGGGCGCTCTTCGAGAGCAATCGTGACAAACACCTGTTAATCATAATTTACCACAAGCGGAGAGCAGAAATTAACGTGAAGCATATACTATTAATATGTAATTTACAAAAACATAAGCTAATTGTACAAAATAATATCCAAGGAGACAGTAAGCGGCTGTTCTGAATGCGCCTAGTAAAACCGCACCATAGTTACAGAGGTTTACTCCCAATCATAATTAGCCTAACGTACTACAGTTATTGTTACTGCAGTAAAACAATAAGAGGTCAATCTTTTATCATCCTCAAACAGTAATCCTCCTAAAATTTTGTTAAATATGTGACACGTGATGACTTAAACCAGTTTCCACGGCGTCACACAATGTTTGTAGTAACTGTGGTATTTTGACGTCAAGTACAGTAACAGTTCTCGTGTTGAACCCAACAGCGCTTTCAGTGTCATTATTATATGCTACTCGTCTTTCTATGAAGGAAGGGCAAGTCCAGACTGAACTATGGGTGTGACAGAAAGAAAATAGGCGTTGCTTTTGTCATTCAGGAGTAAAATGAAAAGAGAGACAAGCAAGACGTGATTTCTGACGGCTCGCTCCGTTCAGCTTACTCGCTTCGGTTCTAACCGCTCTGTGTAAACAGACCCGACTCCGAATCATTCGGATATACTAGACCTGTGAGGATCTGTCACTGGCGAGAAAAACGACCTACCATAAGGTATGCTTATATGACATATGTCAGCTGTTTTGCAGTGCTCATGTTTCACGTTTTTTGTGTGTTGTTGATGTTGTTTACAATCTGCGCTAGAATCGCGACGCGTCAAACTGGAGATCTCTTTAAAATCAGCGATTTCGCGCGCTCACAGTGTAGAGACGTTTGTTGATTATAATTTGAGATTTGTGTTTTGACGCGTCGTGCAGGTTTTTTCCTCTTTCTCTCAAGTGTTTCCTTCAGTCTTGACTTCAGAGTCTTAAGCTGACTCGTTTCTAACAAAAGTAAAGTAAAACGTAGGTTACATTTTAACTTTTTTACAAGGTTAACAGACTAAGTAGGTTTCAAAAACAAACAGTATCTCTGAAGCAATCTTAGGAAAGGTGTTAATAGATTTTCCGCTAAATTAGATAGGCAATGATATGATTATTCTTCATTTACATGAGAAATCAGCAGGAAACATGTATGAAGTACTCTAACGTTATCTGTCTGTCTTATCTATCTGTAGTTTTACCTTTCAATGAACAGTTCTTAACCTTTACTTTAGTGAAGAACATATTATTTAGACATTATAGATAATTTAAAGATGTTCCTCGCTTTTTAAAATTTCTTTGCACTTTTCCACTTTTGTTTAATGAAAAAGCTTCAATAGATGTTAAAGTTGTTTCATGGAACCAGCCTTTTTTTATGTTTTTTTATTTTATTTGTTGGTCTGTCTGAGCCAGATGTAGTTTTAGTAATGATAGATAGATAGCAGAAAGATGCTGGATGTATTTTTGTTTATTTATTTGTCTATTCTGTTGTCCTTTCGGCAGGCTTCTGTCATTCTCTCTATTCTTATAATCTGTGTTTTGAAACCCCTCAAAATGCTTCGTAAGTCCAGTTCAGTGGGTACATTACTGGAGCTGGATGGATGGGAGCAGGTGGATAGAGATGATCGCCCAGGCAGCTCAGAGGATGAGATGGACGGGGCCTCAGCATCCTATCCTTGCACCCCAGATGCAAAATCAGGGAGTGCAGGAAAGGGTGGGCTGATCCGAGAACACAGCGTTAGTGTGGAAAATCTGGTCAGCTTGGATAAGGACTCTGATCTACTGAGAGTTACGAATCTTAATGAGAGTTTTAAAGCCTACAGTGACAGCCAGCTCACTTCCAATGCCAAAGGCAGCAGCGAGAGTGTGGAGAAGTGTTACACTCTTCCCAACTCTTTCCCATCCGAAGTGAAATCCGAAGAAACTCCTCATCACCGACCGCAAGCTCACTCCAAGCTGATAGCTGCTAAATTACACATTAAAAGTTTGTTTGGACAGGTGAGTTGGCATGCTGTTAGTTAATGAAGTTCATTGAATTGTAATAATAATTAAATCTTTAATATGACCACTTAAAGATTTCAGTTTACATGATGAAAAGTTCACTATAAAATGTTTTCTTCTACTCCAGTTAAATATTTACATACTCACCAAGACTATGTTTGTTTGGTCAGAAATGAAGTAAAACACCAATATTGTGCAATTTTTTTGCAATTAAAGTAACTTTTATGTAATTTATTTGTATGATAGTATATCAGTTTCAGCATCATCACTTCAATCTTTAGTACCACAGGAACTTTCAGAAATCTTATTAATATGCTGATTTGGTTCTCAAGAAACATTTCTTTTTATTAAGTTCATTTTGAAACTTAGAATTTCAGAAGTTAAAATTTCCCTTTTTAACCCAATGGTTGGGTTTCAACATTTCTTGGGTTTCCAGAAATTTTAAGACTGTTTGACAAATAGAAGTTGAAAGTAACAATTAATTTGGAATTTAACAGTATATATATCCATGTATGTATGTATGTATGTGTATATATATATATATATATATATATATATATATATATATATATATATATATATATATATATATATATATATATATATATATATATGTGTGTGTGTGTGTGTATATATATATATATATATATATATATATATATATATATATATATATATATATATATATATATATATATATATATATATATATATATATATATTACTGTCACTTTTATGTTATTGTGTCCTTCCTCAATTAAATGTTTTATTTCTTCAAATAACAAAATATTACTGACCCCAAACTTTAAATGCAACTAGTAAATTAGAATTAAAATAAAATAATAATTTTAATTTTAAATATGTTTAGTTCATTTCCAAAACATTTGCAACAAATAGTTTATTTTTTTAATGTGCAATTATACCAGGAATTTTACCACTATTATATATTTTCATGACAAATAGTGTCTAGAAAACACTAGTGTGTGCAAAACCTTCCTCATTTATCTGTCCACCCATTCGATCTGATGCCAAAACTATCACATAACCCTTAAATGTCAGCCAGCTTGATGGTGTTCTTCTTTTACAACCAGAGAATTATAATAATAATAAAAAAACAACAACTCTGAAATCTAATAAATAGATCACATAATATGATATGGTGAAAGACATTTCCTTCAATTGCTCTGAAGCTTTCTCACACTGGCCCTGGGCCATTAAGCCTTTTTTATTGTCGAGCCTTGTTTATGTTTTGTACAGTACAACATGTCATTCGCATACATCAGGAGCTGCAGAGCTTTCAGCTCCAGGATACAGTCCTGCTTATTTCAAATCTACAAGCCAAGTGTGATGATGTGAAAAGCCACAAATGCTTTTGTATTACGCAATTAGTAAAGCTCGCTTTTACTCAGTTCTACCCCTTGAGATATAATGTTGCTTTGTCCAAACAGTAAAAGGAGAACCAAGCCGTGAAAGAGGAACTGGATGTTCTGGTTTTTATAAGGGAATCACACTTATGATGTAAAATGTGTGTGGTTTTTATCTATTGTGACAGTGCAAGTGATACAGTTAAAACTTTCACTTTCTGGAATATTTTGGCATCTGATATAGTATCTAGCTTTGTCAGAAAGGTTTCCATGACGTAACACTGTTATGACATTTGTTTAAGTCATGGAACATTTTAAATCAAGCCGGTTATCATCATGTTGATGTCGTGCGTATCATTGACCTTTAATTATTTTTTTTTCCACCCAAGAATTCACCACATTCCTCGCATACGAATTTGAGAGAGCACCGAGAGAATGTAACCAGGTAAAAGACATCACCTCCGCAAATAATCAAATCACATTTTTGCACCCTTGCTCTTGGCCTATTCTTTGTCCCCCTCTTACAAAACTCCTCCCAGTCCCCTGTTTTGGCCCAGTGTTATTGATTCCACAAATTTTTCAGTGAGCATCTTTGTCACGTATCCTCTCACCCTCTTGTTTCTCTCAGCACGAAAGAGAAGCGTTCTCGAATGCCTTTCCTCCGGCAGTGGAGTCAGGTTGGCCATGGCAGAGGTCGACTCGGCAGGAAAGAAGTGGAAAGCTGGGCCAAGTCCCTTGAAACTTTGCTGGCCAGCAGAGGTGAGCACTCCTTTATAAACTGCTTGAGTGGCCAGGCAGCTGGTCAAAGGACGCATGCGAGACATCATAGCGTCACATGCTAATGAAACGCTGTTGCTCTACCAACTTTGACCTGGAACGCTGTTCTTGGAAATCAAGACATTTGTGGCCGACTGCCCGTTCATGCTTGAAATGTTGTCCTAATGAAAATGTTACATTCAGAGAGGACTGATCGTGTGGTTAATGAGAGATACACCGCTGTTCTGATTAGGGTAAGATTACTTCATACGTTCAAAGTCAAACAAAAGTGTGATTTGTTTGACTGTTGCAGCTTCCTCTTGTTTTGGTTCGCATTAAAATGGCAAAATTCCAAAATGTGATTATGTAAATCATATATGGGTACAGCTGTCCTCTCATTGGTCCGAGAGCATCTTGATATTTTCCTCTATATCAGGGGTCACCAAACTTGTTCCTGGAGGGCCGGTGTCCTGCATACTTTAGCTCCAACCCTAATCAAACACACCTGAATGAGCTAATCAAGGTCTTACTAGGTATACTTGAAACACCCAGCCAGGTGGAGCTAAACCCTGCAGGGACACCGGCCCTCCAGGACCGAGATTGGTGACCTCTGCTCTATGTCATCCAGCAAGGTAGATTAACAAGGTCATTCTACTGGCTTATCTTGGCTTTATTTTTAAATACTGTATGATCTATTCTAGATATTTAGTTTTAGATATGTTCTGTAGTTTTATTTTAACTTTGAAAAGTTTTGGACATTTTCCTTACATATATTATTAGGGCTGCACAATAGATCGTTTCAGCGTTGATATCACAATGCCACATTCAGGATCTTTTACGTCAAGTTGGGATTATAATTAACCAGAAACTACAGTTCAGAGCGCATGATTTGATTGCAAAGTTTTACCCTAAATTTATTTTGATGTGTTATGCAGAGTTCAGACTGCACAATTTTCAAAGTAGTCGCATCACAGATGTTCTCACACTGCATGACTATCTGGGGTAGCATTTCGCCAATGCTTTGTTTACATTGCAAGATTGATCAGCGACAGGGGGTTTCACACTGCATACTTTACAATAGGAGAATCACCATCAACTTTGTCTCGATCTGCAAACTGTGTCTCACAACCAAACACACACTAGAAGTGAAATAGAAACAACACAAGGTAGTATATCTTTTGTTATTAACTAAATAGTGAGAAAGAAGCCTTTAATGTGGTAGAAAATTTACTTATTTTGCTCACCTGGGTTTTGAGGGGAATTAGCAATTTCTCCTCAACTTTTTTCTATTTCGACCAGGTTGTGGTATTGCTTAGATGGCATGTCAAACAGACACGGGTGCTCCTGCCAAATTTCCACTAGATGTTCCTTTATCTCTTGGGTCCAAATAGACTGAAATGAATTCTCCCCCAACCTCCGCTGGCCTGCAGATACTCATACTAGTGCTGCTCTCTTATGGGCTGTAGGTAATCATTTGTCGGCGATTTCTCAAAAACCTGTCGGCGAGTCAATAAGATCATGCAGTCTGAACTCTGCACTAGGCCCGTGACTAAGGTTTCAAGTGAATTTAAATCATTTGGGCACAAGATATAACGTTTGCCACTTTAGGAAAGAATGATTGTGTTTATTTATACACTAAAGACTACATACGGTATTATTTTACATTTTATTATTTAATTTCTCTACATCAATACTGTTAAACTCCACCAAAACCATCAAGCAATGTTTATTTTATTTTTATTTTTACCATTGTTTATTTTTTCATTCGTGCTTTAGTTTGTTGATTTTTTTGTATTTTTATGTATTTGGTATATTTTATGCACATGCAGTCACCTACAATATCCCCGACAAAGCCAAACCCCCAATCAAAGTAATTGGTAAATGCTTTCCAAAGAGAGTTACTAAAGTTAACTTGTGAAATTATATTCATATCGGAACATAAAATGGCATGTAAACGAAATATCGCAATGTCTGTTTTTTCCAATATTGCACAGGCCTATATATATATATATATATATATATATATATATATATATATATATATATATATATATATATATATATATATATATATATATATATATATATATATATATATATATATATGTGTACTGTTAACAATTTCTTGTCGAATCTACAGTAACTTATCGTAAATCAATTTCAGCAAAAATACTGTATTTTCATTTACAGTATCTTGCTGTTTTTGTTATTACAGAATTGTATGTGTATCTTTACTGTAAAATATATAGTAAATTTCCCAATACGACTTTAGTAACTTTGGAAATTTAGTAACACTGCATAACTGTCCTACAATAATGTACAGTTCATTTCATAGGTAAATACTGTGTAATTTACAAAAATCCCTAACAGTGTATGAATAAAAGCTAATATTATTTTAAATTTAAAGAGTATTTGATTAAACAAGTGCAACTTCTAAAGGGTAGTGTGGGTCATCTTGGTGGTAAATCTGTGGTTGTGTATTACATCATTGAAACACCCTTGAAACTACTTCCTTCTAACATTGAGGAACCACTTGTGTAGCTTCAGGCACCCGTTTCCGGAGAATTCCCAAACAACATAAAATGAAGAAACAAGATAAAGCAGTAATGAACATTTCCCCCAGAGGATGAGAGTGATGACGTACAGTTGCACACATTCAGATTAAAGCACTTAGACTTTCTTCAGATATGAGTCAAGTCTCTTGAGGCTATATGATTTTTGGCCTGTTTTTTATTATTATTCTTTTAACAACACACATCTTGAGGTATATGACTCTTGTTTGTAGCACAAGTGTTCAGATTTAGAATGTGGGTTTGGGGCATTTAAAAATAATAATAGTTGCCCTAGAATAATTGTTATATCTGACCTCTAATGTTAGAAAGAAAAACACAACACACTTCCTGTTCTAAGAACAAATTACATCTAAGAAACTTTTATTAGTAGTAAAGCTTGTGTAAACAGTGGAGAAATGCTGGATAGGGTTACACTTGTTTCGACTCCAGACGTCATGCTTCCAGTAATTTCCTTTCAGTAATTAATAGGACTTAATGATTAACAGCATCTCATTGTGTCCTTCTCTCAAACAGCGATTAAAAAGAGAAGACCGTTATTAACCCTAATATGATTTTTGTTCTGCCCCTTGGAAACAATTTATTAGTGTTGACAGGCATCGTAAAATCTAATAATATTCTCATGTAGCACAGTTTGCAGCTACTGAACGTTTGAGACAGGGTATAAAATAGATTGAGAAATTCAATCTTTCTGTGTCACTACACTTGCTCATTTGGAAACTAATTATCTCTATAAATAGATGTTATTTAATGAATATAAAATAATTAAATAGTCATAAATAGCATGTTTCTCAGAGGTATTAGATTTGTAGTTGTTATTAGACGTAACATTTTAATGTTAACTACAAAAGCTGAAATAAAAATAAAAACTAAATTTTTTACAAACATTTTTAAGCCTACATTTTTAAAAAAAAAAAAAAAAAACAAAACAAATAAAAAACACAAATAATTGAAATTAGTGTATAATAGTATCTCGATGATACTAAAATAACTCTGAGGGTCCCATCGTACACCTGGTGCAATAAGGCGCAAGACGTGTTTGCTGTGATGTTGCTATTTTCAGACCAACGCAACCCTAATTTTCCCACTTTGCGCCACATTGTTTAAATAGCAAATCCATTTGCGTCACTTGTGGACTTCGTTGGGTGTGCCGGTCTAGAAAAGAGGTGTGTTAAGGCGCATTGTTAGCGTGTTGCTATTTTGAGGAACTAAAATAGACTGTTCAACAGACCAGCTGAAAACAGGTCTAAAGTACAGCGCAGAGCGCGTTAGTTTTGCGCCTTAAACATGTACACATTGCTTAATACACACAAGATGGACAGAAACACACAAATATCTTTGAATATTGATCTTAAAATAGTTTTTCTGAATCCAATAATCTGTTGAATTCCTATTCGATTGTAAAAAGGTTTGGTGGCACAGTGGCTCAGTGGTTAGCACTGTCGCCTCACAGCAAGAAGGTCACTGGTTCAAGTCCTGGCTGGGCCAGTCAGCATTTCTATGTGGAGTTTGCATGTTCTCCCCTTGTTTGTGAAGGTTTCCTTCGGGTGCTCCGGTTTCTCCCACAAAGACATGTGCTATAGGTGAATTGGATGAACTAAATTGATCGTAGTGTGTGTGAATGTGAGAGTGTATAGGTGTTTCCCAGTACTGGGTTGCAGCTGGAGTGGCATCCGCTGCGTAAAACATATGTTGGAATAGTTGGTTGTTCATTCAGCTGTGACGACCCCTGAAATTGTTTACAGAAAACTGTAAAATTGCATATTTATGACTTAAACTTCAGTGGATCAATACTGTTGCATCATACATTTCCCACATTTGCTTGAACAAAAAAAACTTTATATTGTGACATCCATTAAGTAACATCTTTTGGACTATTTCTACAGCATGATGGAAAAGAAGCAAATGATCTCATTCAATTTTTGCTAGTATTACACGATTTGTGTAATTTGTTTAAAATATCATTAGCTCAACCCTCCAATTCTCATTATTAAATTCTATCTCATTTAATATTGTAATAAAAAAGATCAGATTTTCTGTATTGTATGGTGGGTGTATTCTGGTGTCTAGACCGTTTGAAATTTTGTAACTTCAGTGCCCTGCCCTTGTCCTGCTTCTATTTTCTGTCTCAAGAGTGTCGCAACCCATAGTTAAAAGATTCTGAGGGAACTTTAAGTCAAGAAAGGTATGTGGCTGTGAGAAACCCTCACAAAAGTTGCCTTCCAAGGTACTTTTTTCCTAATTTGTGAATGTGTCATCTGAGCCGCTAAACAAATACAGCTGGTTTTTTTTCCATCATCAAAGCAGGCCAAGTTTATTTATATAGCAGATTTCATACACAATGGTAATTCAAAATGCTTTACATAAACAAGAAGATTAAAATAAGCATAAGAATTTAAATGTATTAAAACAGGTTTAAAGGAAGGTTTCACTTTATAATAAGTGGCCTTAATTATTATGTATTTGCATCAAAATATAAATACAATGTACTTGATGTGTTCATAATGTATTGCAGAACACTTCTGGTGCAATGGAGGTGGGATATGGGTAGGGTTAGGAGAAGGTTTGGTGGTATGGGAAGGTTTAATGGTGGGTTAAGGCAGTGGTTCCCAAAGTGGGGGTCACCAATGCTTGGTGATTTAAAAAAATCAAATTAATTTTAATAAACTTTTAAAATGACCATTTTTAAACCATAACCTACCAAAGATGAAAATGGTTACATTAAAAAGGCAACATGCAAATAAAAAACCATCAGCATTTTGATTTTTTTTTCTTTCTTTTTTCCCCCATTGGATTGCAGTTCCTGGGGGTTTTATGTTAGATTAATGACACAGCATCAGTTGCAGCAGATTGATTTTACGGCACCAGCCTAAACTTTCTGACACCTTTATGGCACTCACATACTTTTAAAATAAATATAGGCCTCGACTGAACATGGAGGATTATCTTCCAGTGGCGTCTCCAAAATTAAACCAAGAAAAGACTTGTGATGTAACTTAAACATTGTACCCACCAGTCTCATTACGTGAGGTTAAAATGAAATAATAATAAAAAATAATATTAAAAATTAAATATAAAATGGTTGTTAAACTGTTTCACTTTTTTGTGTTGTCAACATGCTTGAGTTTATATAGGCCTATTGGTGTGTGTGAGCTGTTGCGTGCAGCATTTGTATTATTATAACCATTGTGAAAAAAATAGGGGTCACCGGTCACTGGCATTGTTATTTTGGAGGGGCTTGGTTAAGGTTTAAGGGATGGTCAACAGTATTTAATTACAGAAATTAATTACAAATGTAGTTACATGCAGGTATTTAATTAAGCATAAGTACAATGTAAAATATGTATTTACACAATAAGTACATTGTGTAATGACTTATTAGATGCAGTGTAGGTACATATTAGTTAAAGTCACTTAATATAAAGTGGGACCAAATATAGAAAGACACAGTCTTGGATGTAGCACAGCGCTCATTTAGTAAAGTCACAGCTAAATAGATGCGTTTTAAGTCTTGATTTGAATGTGCCTAATGTTGGGGCACATCTAATCATTTCTGGAAGCTGATTCCAGCAGTGGGGAGAGTAGTAGCTGAAAGAAGATTTACCCTGCTTTGACTGAACTCTTTGAGTTTCTAATTTACTCAATGATCTGAATGATCTGTTAGGTTTGTAATCAGTGTATTCAGAGAGGCCTTAGGCAATTTTGTGATTTATAGACAAGTAGTAATACTTTAAAATCTATTCTGAATGTAACTGATTCCAGTGTAAAGACCTGAGGACAGATGTGCTCTGATTTGATGATCAACTGTCTGACTGTCTTTTTGGGAAGGCCAGTGGGGAGTCCATTACAGTAATCCACTCTGCTGCTGATAAAAGCATGAGCAATTTTCTCAAAGTTCTCACTGGAGAAAAAAAAGCATTTATTTTTTGGAATGTTTTGAGATAATATGCCAACTGGTTTGACATGACTACTGAAACTGAGATCTTGGTCTTGAGATTCTTGACTTAATTTTTTTGTTGTTTGACCCCTAGAGCCAAGGTACGCATTTACCTTGAGACTGTTGTCTCTATTTCCAAATGCAATGACTTTTGTCTTTGCTTTAAGAAAGTTTTGGCGCATCCAATTGTTTCATCAATGCCTTGGTTGTCAATGGGACTGTAGTCGTAGGTGATCATCAGCATAGCTGTGGTAAAAGATTTGCTTCGTTCTTATTATTTGGCTCAGTAATAGCATATAAAGGTTGAAAAGAAGTGGTGCCAGAAAAGAACCTTTGGGACTCCATATTTTAATCTCCCATCCATTTTAACCCATGGTCATCTATACCAGTGTTTCCCAACCCTGTTCCTGAAGGCACACCAACAGTACACATTTTCAACCTCTCCCTAATCAAACACACCTGAATCAACTTATCATAACATCAGAAGAGACTCCAACACCTGAAGTTAATGGGTCAGAAAAGGGAGACATCCAAAATATGTACTGTTGGTGTGCCTCCAGGAACAGGGTTGGGAAACACTGATCTATACTATTAAAAGTCCCCCTGAAATCAAAATAATTTTTTGTTGTATTAATTTTCCATAGGCTAGTGTGATCCAAAACAGTGACAACATTTTCATTTAGAAGATATACGCATGCAAAACATCCAGTTTCTCACTTCTTTCAATATTGATCAGTAATTTTTTTCATGACATCACAACAGCTTCTCTTTATATTTTCTGGCCAATCAAATACTTTCTAGTATCTGAAGTATCCTGCTCAAAATAGCTCGGCTGCACCTGAAAGTCACTTATTCACATGTAACCAAGAGTTCCCCCACCTAGGGTTCACCTAAACACCTGTAAATATAATCATTTAAAATCCAAAAATAAGATAATAAATAATATCTAACACAGTGTTGATCAGAAGTCGTCCAGTTTTATTAATGTTAGGCACACACCAAGCTGTCATCAAAGAACTAGCAGCTTCAAAAACATTTCCGTCGCCTTGCGTCAGCTGCATCTGGTCCAACGCTGTCCAACAGCCAACCATCTGCTTGGTGTGTCCCAGCCTTTAGTCGCAACTGTTATGGGAGAAACCCCTTAAAATGGACACTCTATATGACACACCCAAAGCAGGGAATTACACTGCACAGTTAGCACACAGAAGACTAGGACATTCAATATTAAGTCTGCTAATCACAATTATAATGTTGTATTTGGTGAATGGCACATATTGCAGGATATAGGGGATACAATATTCAGACAGTGTAAATATGATTTCTATTAAGGTGAATGAAGTCTGGTATTGTGTTATATTATGAGAACTGGGGGGCAAAGGGGGACAGAGTGCATAGGCCTCAGGCAATTTAGGGGCCCTGCGACTTCAAGCAAAGGAGCACGCAAGACCCACACCCTTCCCTCCTCCCCCACACCTCCGGAAAAATGTAGCAAGCAGAGCAGATCATATATGAGTTGGCATGGACCACACAACGTATAAGACCCATTTGAATTACATTGAGTAGAATATTTTACAGAGCCCCTATTATGTTTTTTTTTTTTTAAGAGCTTCCATGCAGGGTGTAATACAGCCTGAAAGTTTTCATACAGCCTGTATTAATTTTCATAAATCTGAAAGTGCATCGTGTTTAAAACTATTGATTCTTTAATGAAATAGTCGACTCAGAGTCAAATAAATAAATCGTGTTGGATTCAGATCACTTGCTTAAAAAGCATCAATGTAGATATGGTACATCACCAAATAAGTAGTACTGGATCCGGTAAAACATGAACGTGCCTTTCCCTTCAGAAACTAGCCGAGCGTGGGGAATCATGGGACTGTGCATGAAAAAAGATGACGATCACTGAAAGATGGAGATTCGGCTGCGGGCAATAATTTTCACAACAAAATCACAGTATAGCCAACCTAGTGCTATGTTTGTTCCTGTCATTTTTTTTTTTCAGATTTTTGATACAATAACGATCATTTTTTTAAATAGTTTTGCCACTGTGTGGATTAATACGGAATGTGTGTCATTTTTATTACTTGGAGTTAGCGTTAACAGTAGAGTAATATGCTGGTGGTAATGGTTAGTGATATTTACGTCCTGTTTGTGGCACATTAGTATATGTGAGCGGGGCTTGTAAATAACTCATGAAAGAATAAAGTTACGTTAAAACCAAGCACACCATTGTTTTTTCTTGTGAAATTCCCAATAAGTTTATTAAGGTCTTTCCATATAAATGGCCCACCATGTAATTTGAAGTCTGTTTGAGAAAAATAATGAGTTTACTGAACTGTACTGTAAATATCTCCTGACATGGTAAAGATTATAAATAAAAAATCCTAATAATATACAAATAGCATGAGAGAGATTTATCTCAATTGCTGAAAATTTAACTTAATATAGTGCAATTTGTATTCTATAAATTTATTTTTTTTTTCTCTGTGTGGCTTTTCTCTGTAACAACAAAACAACAAAAAAGTTACATGTGAAAAATTCTGAAATAAAAGCTTGGTCATGGGCTTCACAGGGGGCTTCAGTCACATGGTCTTAAATGGTGTCCTACAGCTAATTAAGGTTTCAGTGTAATTACTGATTTAATATTATGGTTTTTCATGACTTAATGTATAAAGTTCCTATGTTTTCTGGAAAATATGGATGAAAAATGTTTTTAATAATTAAACCATTTACTAAAATAGCCACTTGTAAAATAAGGCCTGCAGTATTTATCAGTGATTTAATTCAATTCATCTTTATTTCTATAGCATGTTTACAGTGTAGATTGTGTCAAAGCAGCTTAACATAGTTCTAGTAAATTGAAAATGTGTCAGTCCAGTTTTCAGAGTTGAAGTTCAGTTAAGTTCAGTTCAGTGTGGTTTAAATTTCACTGCTAAAAGTCCAAACGCTGAAGAGCAAATCCATTGATGCGCAGCTCCACAAGTCCCAACCAGTGATGACAGTGGCGAGGAACAAACTTAACCAAATGACGAAGTGAAGAAAAAAAACCTCAAGAGAAACCATTTATATTCTAGCTAAACTTTTTATATATTTATAAGAGCTGTAATTTATTGAACTATGCTTAAGAGTCACACCAAGTGACAGTTTTGAGATTAGGCAAAAAAAAAAAATACAACAGTTTTATAACAAGAGTTCCATGGAAGATAAATAAATGTTCAACCATTTACTGCATTTTAAATGATGACAATGCTAATTATATCCCTTTTTGTCATGTCATCAATTCAGATCCAGCATGGCTGTTATAGACTTCTTCTCTCTTGAGTCTGATGTGCTTTAGTTAAATGACTCAGGCAGAGCTGTGATATATAAACAAAATGATATTGCCCTTTTTTTGTAAAGAAGAGGATCTCCTTAATATGTCCCATCCTGTTACGTTTCAATTAAAATTGTTAAATGACATTTAACAAATCTGCATTTAAATGTGATTCAGCGGATCTTTAAAATTGTTTCCGATCTCATCTGTGTTTCAGTGGGATTCTCGGTTTTTGAGGCGTTCCTGCGGTCTGAGTTCAGTGAGGAAAATCTGCAGTTTCACGTGGCCTGTGAGCAATACAAAAATTCATCCAACAAATTCACCCTACAGAGGCGTGCCAAGATGATTTTGGAGACCTACATTGTCCAGTCTTCTCCCAGAGAGGTAGGTTTATCCACAGTTGGTTGGTTGTTTGTTTGCCGGATTACTGCATAAACAAATATTAGACGCGAAATGTCCAAGCTGGTCTTTCCCAAACAATCAAAATAAATGTAGACCGGGGGTTGCTGAACCCTAAACTTACAAAAATGTAGCAGTATGGTACATTCTTTAGCCATTCTTTACATGCAGCGCTTTTGAGTTCAGCTGACTGTCACAGATGGAGCATCTGCTTTTCTAAATTCCCATATTTTGCAAGTTCTAATTTTAAGTTAGATTTTTTCTTACATAACTCACACAAGTCTACACATAACTGCAAACATGTTCAAATGTCAAACTTATTATAAAACCAAAATGATCCATTGAAAAATATGGAGCTTAACAATCCCAGTTACTGTTATAAACTGTGACCACTAGGTCTTAAAATGTTTTAGGCCATAAACAGTCTTACATTTACAGAAATATTGTGTCGTAGGTCTTAAACAGGTGTTATTTTTCCTGTGTCCATGAAAAGCTACTCAATCAGCTCGACACCATCAAATCATCAACAATCCATCTCAATAAAACTTTTAACAAAGCGTATAATTTGAGCTCTATTTACAGATATAGTTTTGGTTTTAGTTTGCCAGTAAAAGTTCTCCATTTAAATATGGTGAGGACATTGACCTGGACAGACAGTTGTGCATATATTTAGCTTATTATAGTTTTAAAAAAAGTGTATCTTTTCAACCAGAGTTTGCTTGTTTTGACACATTATTTAAAACAGGCGATCCCAAACCTTTCAGCCCGCTACCCCCAAAATAACAATGCCAGTGACTCACGACCCCCAATATCCTCTGAGGTGGTTATAAATATATAAACTTTGCACACAACGGCGCACACATACCAATAGGCCCAAGTCTATTCATTGTTTAATTTTCAAGAACACCACTCAGAGACCATCCTCCATGTTCAGTTGTATTTATTTTTAATGCGCCGTAAAGGTGTCAGAGAGTTTAACCTGGTGCCATAAAATCAATCTGCTGCAGCTGAAACTATTGCTGTGTCTTTACTATAACGTAATTATCATCACAGTGGTCGCAAAACAATCAAAAGGCTGATTTTTATTTTTTGTATGTTGTTTTTTAATGTTTATTATTAACATGTTAACAATGTTACCCTTAACTACAATTTCTTTCAGTAGGTTATGATAAAATATGGTCATTCTAATAGTTAAATAAAATGAATTCAATTTTTGGAAATTGGCAAGCGACACTCATTGTCCCGTGACTCCCACTTTAATAACCACTGATTTAAAATATATGCCTAGGAAATAACATTTTGAATTGTTTTGATGAGGACAATAAAAATCTTTTTTCTTCCCACTACAAAAAAATCTTTAATGTTTAGTCCTGTATAAAGGCTGTTTTATACTTCTGCGTCAAATGCACGCATATGCTCCGGTGCAACCTTTCGCATAGCCCTAGCCGTGGCTGACACCGATGCTTTACACGCACCTCTCAAAAAGTGTAACTACACGTCGCATTGACGGGTAGCACAAGCTTTGTGATTGGTCAGCTTGGTAGCTGTGACCAGTGTGGGCGGGACCAAGAGCCGCGCGAACCCCTTGGAGCGAGTGTTTACTAGTGTCGAGTCCCGTGAAGTAACTTTAGATGGAAACTTTTGTTTTGTGTTTACCTTATGATTAAAGTTGTTGCACTTCTGCCAGTTCCCGCCTCTGAATGAGCGAGTTTTAGCTACTTGTACATTAAGGTAGTGTTCAGAAAAAGCAAAACATCTGTGAAGAAACACGACGCAGAGGAACATAACAACCTACTGCCAGCTTGGAAGTGAATTTTCAGAGCAACACAAACAGCACGCAGAAGTATAAATGCACGACTACGTGCAAGGCAGGTGCCGTGGGTCAGGACGATCACCTGATGCAGAAGTATAAAATAGCCATAAGTTGGAACTTTCATTAATAATGAAAAAGGTCTTAGATTTGACTCGATGAACCCTGCAGAATATAAATATACGGCATCAAAAAAGATAATGCAATATAAAAGCATTAATAAATTTAAAACACTGATGAACTACAAGTGGAATGGCGGTGTGGAATGAGTTTTTTAATTCAAAAGATGGAAGGATAAAGATAAATGGATAAAGATAGAAAGATGTTTATTATTTTTATTTATATATTTTACTGTATAGTATTTACAAGGTTTTTAATGGATTGTATACAGTTTTTTTAGACCCAACTATTTGCATGAATTAAACTTATTTTGAGAACAATTGTTTAATAGCAGAATTTGTGAGGAAAACGATGTTACAACTTGAGGTGTTGAGCCGAAACGTTTGTGGTTTTATTTCTCAGTTATTTCTCTGAGTGGGGATTATGATTAACGATAAAAGTAATTTTTTTAACCTTATTTAAAAAATAAATGGGAAAATGCTCCTAGATTTGTCGAAAGTGGCCAAATGCTAATGCACTCTTTTATAAATTAAATAAAGGTTTTACATACTTTCATCATTCAACTTTACCATGATTTATTGCATATGTCTTTTAAAAAAATGTAAAAAAAAAAATAGAGAATTTTGGTCATGTTTAGAGCTTGATGACAGTCCTAGTCTGTTAAAGGGTCATGAAACCCTCCTCTTTTGGTTCAAGTCTCCCTCAAAATAAAAAAAAAAAAAAAAGCTTTATGATGGGCATGGAGCGCTGGAAGCAGAGGGAGGAGTGGGCATGGCCGGCAGAACAGTGGAAAAGAGGAGAGCAAGCAACTGTTGTCAGTTGGCTCACAAAATCAGACACAAACCATGAGACCCATGAGTTTACAAAGTTAAAATGCCAAGAAATAAACAGCAATTTAATGCCCTGCTACATTTGTTATTCATAATTTTATGTACACATAACCACAATATGCTATGTCACTATAAAGATAATCCTGTTTATAGAACTTCTCTCCTCCTCAATCCCAGGGTCTGAATGCAGACACAGTGGATAGCAGTGCAGCAGGTCTGATGCCCTATCTATTTCAACCATTAGCCCTGCCAGTAATCTGAAGGACTTTAAACATAGGCGAACACGGCAGCAAGGATATAGGCAATGTGTCTGAATGGTAATGAACTCAACTGATAAAAGGCAAAGTCCGCCATTCTCCAATTCTCGTACAGCTCTCTCAACAAAAATGCTAGCTGCAAACCAACAGCTTTACTGTATAGACTCTGACATAATCGCGGGGAAAAACATGCAACAAATCCCGTGGATCATAGAAACAAACACATACGACCCGTGCCGTGCGCAGTCTCACCTAGTCATTGGGTCTCACAGCTTGGCAGGTCCGCATTGCTTTGGAAAGCACGTGCTCTCATAAATAATTAAGAAGCAGGTTCTTCTCATAGGATAAGAAAGCTCAGCTATGAATAATAATGAGAAACCGACGCGTCATCACTCCACTACCAGATTTGCTATACGTCACCATTTTGATCTCGCCCCCAAAAATTATTTTAAACCCGGAGGATGAAATTAGCTGACAAAAGCTCAAAATTCTCCAGCTTTCCCCACAATTAAAGCTGACGGGTGCTAACAGTGCTGCTCAACACACACAAATCTGTTCATATCTCAAAAAAAGTACTCAGTGGTGTCTTGAACCTTTAAAGTTAAAGTTGGACATCCATCAGTGTATTTCTTGTTGATTTAACGACTCCTTTATCATCTGTGTTGGTTGGTTGATTAATACATTTCTTTCCATCATCTTCAGGTGAACCTGGACTGGAAGACAAGAGAACTGACCCAAACGCTGCTAAAAGCCCCGTCACACACCTCTCTCACACATGCCCAAAAACGCATCTACGGCCTCCTGGAAATGGACTCTTACCCCCGTTTTCTCCAGTCGGAAATCTACGAAACATTACTGAGGGATTCATATTAAATCAAGTTTGAGCAAAGGGTCCAAAAGTGGCTATAAACTGAATGGACAGTGTCCTATTGAGAACATTTGATGAAAAAAAATCATCTTAACTACTGAAGAACGTTTAAATGGAATAAAAAGGGAAACAGATAAGCAGGGATGATGCGATTGTCTTAAACTTGAATGCACAGCGTCTTAAGGGTCATGCAAAATGGAGAACGAGGTGCTATGTTTTTTACTACTTCAGTTCGGGCTTTACTCAGTTGCTGCACAGAAAAAAAACACCACTGGCGGATATGAAGAATTAAATGGCATGTTGACAGGCAACAAAGGGAAAAACACGTCTGGCAAGAATGGGCTGTTCAGTGACAGGACATCAAGGTCAGAAAATTCTGAGTGCGCACTTTTAAAGAGATGCTAATGACTTGTTCTTGGTATTAAAAATAAGTACTTATTTTTTGAAGTTTCCCATAAATGGTTATATTTAAACCAGAAGTCAAGGTGCCACGAATACGAAATTAATATAAGAATCAGAATCAGCAACATGCACTTAAAACAGACTCGCAGTCTTTACATATGAGCAGTCCTGTATTGGGTTGTGATACAAATTAGTATAGCACTGTCGGTTTTTTGATTTTGTGATTACAGATTGAACTCTTGCAGCTTTATATTATACATTTGAAGAACGTCACTAAAGACCAGGGTCGGAAATTAACCTGTAGGAAAAAAAGGTAACAAAAAAAAATCTCCAAAATACTTGCAGTTTATCTATAATGACTCTTGAGATTATAGATCTGTTTGTGTTGCATCAGTTTTGTTAATTATAACCAATCTTATAAGCAATTACAAGTTCAACTATAATAGAAAACTTTTTTTAGTTGCCATTGTTGCAGTGTTGAGTAACACCAGGGCTCCGAACCGGTTCAAGGAACGGAAACAAAACCAGAAACTAATGACATTTTTGCGGGTCATATTGCATATTCAGTTAATTCTTTAGTAGCCTTGTAAATAATGTATTTTATTAACGGATTGTTTATAAGGACTAATCTATTGAATACTGTAATTCTCCAAATGGAAAATGCATGAGTGGTTTGATAATATATCATATCATTCAAAACTTTATCTATCATGCTATTATCTGCCCCCCATCTTTCAATATTACAGATCAATTTGTCATAGTTGAAATATTAACAATATGATTTTCTTTATGGAGACCCATCTAAAAACAATCGACAATCAATAATTCACTTAGTATAAATACAAGTTTTAGTAACAATAACTTCAACCGAAACATACCTTTGTACATGAAAGAGCCATGTTCTCGGTAAACTTTAAGACAAGCTTGTCGCATCAGAAACGACTCTCGCTTATGACGTCTGCTTCGCGGGTATTTCATGTTGTCTGCGTCACTGTCGCATTTGTACACATGCTTTAAATGACTGCTTTTTGTGTCTTCAATTCATATAATAAAGAGAACGATAAAATAGCGTTATTAATCATTTAACTATAAACGTTTCTGTTCAGATCCATTAAAGTTTTTTTTTTTTTCCGTTCCTGCAAAATGTCATTAGTGCGCAAAGCCGGTATAAATATTGTAAATATTTTAAATTCATTCATTTTTACCCCTCGAATAGAATAGTTGCACCATTAAGAAATCAGGGTACTCTAGAGCCCTGCAATACTTTGTAATAAAATAACGTTCATAACTGTTTTTTTTTCTAGAAAACCTTCAGAATATTTTGTTTATTAAGGAACGCAAGAACAGAAACGAAAAAATATCAGTTCTGCTTGGAGTGAACCGATTGGATTTTTTTTCCATTTTTAAGCGCTGCTTAACACCTTGAAGTCGTTTATGTCTGGTTAGCCAGATTATGGTTATTTTTTAGGAAACACAAAAACATTGTATTCTGATTGACTGCGTTCACACTGCCGCCATCGAGAGTGTCAAAATTTGCTCTGCTTGCCCTGCCAACCAGCACTGCCAGCCAGACCAGTGGCCCATATATGGGCCAAATCTACAGTTAAGAAGTGGCCTAGATTAGTTTGTGTTTGCTGATGTCCTGACATTTTATCCTATCTGTCAGATTATGCTACCAACACTGTATTTGAATAGTTCTGGGGTTAGGGTTTAGGTAGGTTAGGGTGATATAAAGCTTCATATCACAATAATCCACATTAAAATTTACACTAGTAGCACAATCTGATGTGTAGCATATTGCATCATCAAAATGTGCTAACTACTTATTGAATGGGAAGTAGGACAATCTGACAAGGTAGGACAAATCGACAGAACACCGGCCCTGAAGTGGCCCACATCCTTTTAGCCAGAACTGAACCAAAGCAGTGCCATAACTCTGCTTGAGCCAAGTAATAGCTTTTTTGTGGCCCAGATATGATCCTTGTATTTCATTTTAGTAAATCTGAATTCTGTTAAGGGGTGACGTGGTGGCTCAGTGGTTAGCACTGTCCCCTCACAGCAATAAAGTCGCTGGTTCGAGCCCTGTATGGGCCAGTTGGCATTTCTGTGTGGAGTTTGCATGTTCTCCCCGTGTTGGCGTGGGTGCTCCGGTTTCCCCCACAGTCCAAAAACATGCGCTGTAGGTGAATGGAATAAACTAAATTGGCCGTAGTGTATATAAGTGAATCAATGTGTATGGGTGTTTACCAGTACTGGGTTGCAGGTGGAAGGTCATCTGATGCATTAAACCTATGCTGGATAAGTTGGTGGTTTATTCCACTGTGGCCACCCCTGATAATAATAATAAAGGGATTAAGCTGAAGGAAAATGTGATGAATTCAATTAAAACATCACTGCCATTATGTGGCCCATATGTGGATGGCCATATATATTAACTAAAGAGTAAATTGATCGCCGCTGACGAGTGCGCCAGTTATTTAGGCATTTATTTTCAGTGGGAGCCTGAGATGAGCTCTGTCGAAAGTGGCACGGCACATCTGGAGCGTGTGGAGAGTTGAAATCAGGCCAACTTAATGGTAATGAGCTATGACGCGTTTGGACGGCAACCTATCAGATTTTAATAGTCTACCAAAGCAGAGGTTTATCATTGCTATGGTGGGTTTCCCAGATTGTAATGTAGGCCATTAGATCGTCAGTGCCAACGGCAGAGCAGCCAGAGCGAATGGCGAATGAGGCTCTCGCTGGCAGCAGTGTGAACACAGTGTAACATTACAATAATTTTTTTGGTCATTATATTAAAGTCCTACCCTGTATTCTTTTTAATATCGCCATACTGTTTAAATGTAAAATGCCATAATTAGGCATGGGCCGGTATAAGATTCTGATGATATGATAACCTTGGAGATAATATAATATCATGGTTTCACAATATCATTGTATTGTGATTACTGCTCTAATATATATATATATTTTAAATGTCTTAGTAAAAAAATGAAAATAAAAATCCCATTGAACAATATATTTCATTTTAGGAAACATTTATAATATTTTGGAGCAGTAAACATGTCAGGCTAAATAATTAAAATAAATCATTGACTTCTGCTGTCTTCATTAGTTTCAAAAACACAGGTTTCTTTACAATAAATGAAAAAAAACCTTTACACATACCTTAAAAACGGTATATCAACTTTTTTACAGTTTTAATACCTTGACTTTACCAAACCGCTGTAAACCTTGAAACCGGTTATCATCCCATGCCTAGCCAAAAGCTGGCACAGATAATATTAGGTAAATATTAGGTGACCAAAAATTGAACATTTCCTCACCATTTACTCACACTCAAGTGGTTTTAACCCCTTAACTGCCGTCTTCTTCTGGATGTTTTTCAGTAAATATGTTTTTTCTAAACCTAAACTTATCTTGACTAACTATTATCCATGAAGGGTAAATAAATAATGAGAGAATTTTCATTTTTGAGGGAACTATCCCTTTCATCAAATATCTCATCTAAAAAAGAATGTTTTACCCCAAACTGTCTAATCTCTCACTCCTTTACTTCCAATTCGGTTTGACTTTCTTCTGTTGAACACCAAAGAAGAAATTTTGAAGAATTCTGAAAACCTGTAACCATTGACTTCAAATATATTTTGTTTTCCTGCTGTGGATATCCATGGTTACCGGTTTTTAGCTTTCTTCAAAATATCTTTTGTTTGTTCAACAGAATAAAGAAAATGATAAAGGTTTGGAATCACTTGAGGGTGAATAAAGATGTAAATTTTTGGGTTCATCATTTACGGTATCACTATTGTGATTACTGCTCTAAAATAAGTTATTTTTAAATGTCAAAAACTACTTTTTCCCTATTGAACACAATATATTACATTTTAGGAAACATTTACAATATTTTGGAGCTGTAAACATGTCAGGCTAAATCATTTAAATAAATCATTGACTTCTGCTGTCTTTATTAGCTTCAAAAACACAGATTTCCTTACAATACATGAAAAAACCCTTTAAATATACCTTAAAAACGGTATATAATACCTTCTAATACCTCGACTTTTCCAAACCGCTGTAAACCTTGAAACCGGTTATCATCCCATGCCTAGCCAAAAGTTTGCCTGCCACAGATAATATTGATTAGGTAAATATTAGGTGACCAAAAATGAACATTTCCTCACCCATTACTCACACTCAAGGGGTTTTAACCCCTTAACTGCCATCTTCTGGATGTTTTTCAGTAAATATGTTTTTTCTAAACCTAAACTTATCTTGACTAACTATTATCCATGGAGGATGAATAAATAATGAGAGAATTTTCAGTTTTGGGGAACTATCCAAAGATGAAAATGGTTCCAAAACATTACGAGTTTCTTTTATCTGTTGAACACAAAAGAAGATATTTTAAGAATGTTGAAAACCAGCAGCCATTGACTTCAATAAGAGAAAAAATACTATAAAAGTCAATAGCAGGCATGTCTGTTAAAAAATCTTCCTTTTGTGTTCAACAAAAGAAACAAACTCAAACTTGCAGCTGAGAACATTTTCATTTTTAAAATAACGTTATTTTCTGACCTGATACACACTGAAGACAAATGTATCAAATATCTCATCTAAAAAAAGGACGTTTTACCCCAAACTGTCTAATCTCTCACTCCTTCCAATTCGGTTTGACTTTCTTCTGTTGAACACCAAAGAAGAAATTTTGAAGAATTCTGAAAACCTGTAACCATTGACTCCCATTATATTTTGTTTTCCTACTGTGGATGTCAATGGTTACCGGTTTTCAGCTTTCTTCAAAATATTGTTCAACAGAATAAAGAAAAGTTTGGAATCACTTGAGCGTGAATAAAAATGTACATTTTTTGGTGAACTATCCCCTTTCCAAGTCTTCAATTAAATGACAAATGATCTAAAAAAAACACTGTATTATGCAAAAAGCAGCTGAAGAACATCGTATAAAGAGCAAAAACAGCTCAAACATCTAAGAGGGAACATCTGTGAAACATATTCTCCTGATAAACGCACATTAGAAGCGTGCATCTTACATGTTAGATTTCCAGCTTTACAGTGAAGGCATGTGATGTGCTTTTCATGTATTTTGACGATGTTTTAGACGCTCCAGACTGTACATGTTGTTAAGAGGCGCATGCACTAATATCCTTGGTTTGATGTTTCCAAGGGTTTATTCTGTTTGTTTTGTGTACGGTATAAATGATTTCCACAAGGGAATGATGTAATTATGTGATCAGTGTACGAGAATGAGCATCGTTTTGACTGTAGAAGTATTTATGTTGTTTGAAGGCGCCGATAGAAATGAATCAACTAGAACAAATTTTCAACCATTTAATTTAATTTTCAGTGAAAATATCTGTATGTTTTGCGTAGAGCTGTTTTTGAAAAATATTATAAATGATTAGATTACAAAACTGATTAGAAAAGCACAAGCCATTAAATTAACAGCGCACATATTTATAAATAGGACATTCAAAAGAATTTACAATATAAAAAGTCTTAAAAGCACAAATCTGATAGTTACAAATGGCTGCTGATGTTTTTTTTCATTCATTTTTTGTTGTTTAATAAAAATTCTTGAAACCATTTTCCCATTGTTTTACTTCCACTTCTAGATCCTGTTCATTTCAGATCGCTCATACATGTAAACTGGATGTTAATTTGATCATCCTCTGGTCATCCAACATTTAGGTGGCTTTCTTCATGTATTATAAATATGATTTATTTTGTATGTTTATTTATAACCGCACCAATAGACTTCAGCGCAATGGTCTCAAACTCAATTCCTGGAGAGCCGCAGCTCTGCATAGTTTAGCTCCAACCACCTCCAACTCACAGCTGGTTAATAGTCTCTAGTAGTCTTGAACACCTTGATTAGTTGCATCAGCTGTGTTTGATTAGGGTTGGAGCAAAACTGTGCAGAGCTGCGGCCCTCCAGGAATCCAGTTTGAGACCTACGCTTTATTGATTCATAAAAAGCAAGTCAACGAGCTTCGTTTCGACAGTCAGAAACACATACAGTTGAAGTCAGAATTATTAGCCCCCCTTTCAATTGTTTTTCTTTTTTAACTATTTCCTAAATGATGTTTAACAGAGCAAGGAAATTTTCACAGTATGTCTGATAATATTTTTTCTTCTGGAGGATGTCTTGTTGTTTTATTTCGGCTACAATAAAAGCAGTTTTCATTTTTTAAAAAACAATTTAAGGGACAAAATTATTAGCCCCTTTAAGCTAATTTTTTTTTCGATAGTCTATAGAACAAACCATTGTTATACAATAACTTGCCTAATTACCCTTACTTGCCTATTCAACCTTATTAACCTAGTTAAGTCTTTAGATAATTGTCCATTTAAAGACTTAACTAGGTTAGTAAGGTTGTTAAATGTCACTTTAAGCTGTCTTAAAAGTCTCTTAAAAATATGTAGTATAATATTATTTACGGTCATCATAGCAAAGATAAAAGAAATCAGTTATTAGAAATGAGTTATTAAAACTATTATGTTCAGAAATGTGCTGAAAAAATCTCTGCTTTAAACAGAAATTGGGCAAAAAATAAACAGGGGGGGCTAATAATTCTGACCACACAAAATTAATTCCATGTCCTTTGAAGCAAAATCACCAGGCTGTGTAAGAAACCAAATATTGACTACAACATTATTGCTTGTAATCTGTCACATAATGCTGCAGCAACAATGGTGGCAGTTCAGTTTTTCTGCTAAAGCACCCGCCGTGAAAGAAAATACATTTTACTACAAAGTGAACAATCAAACACACGGACCATGTCATTTTATATGAAATCAGTATATCATCAGGACCCATTGGGATTCATTTTATGTGGCCTGAATGTGTTTTGGAATCTAAACGGGAAGGTGTCAGTTGACTTGCATTTTAAAATCACCAAAGGCCACAGCTGCAATCCTCGTTTTACTAATGAAAGCAATGTACATCTTGGATGCCCTGAGGGTAAACAGCACGTTAATATTTTTTGGGAACTATTGGTCATCTAAAATGGCATTCTTCTCTACTATACAGTATGTGAAAAAACATATGTGAGCCGAGTACTATGTCTAAATTCATGGGGTGTGTCTGAATCAGCTTCCTTGTTCAGTAGTCAGGGCACTCATCAGAGAGTGACCCATTTTAAAGGCTCTCAATCGCAAAATTCTTTCATTGCCCTGACGCTGCATCCATTTAGAAGTGCTCTTCCCTATGCCCTAACCCCCTCAATGGGTTTAACCTTTGGAGTGACAGCTTCGAAAGGATTAAGGCAGAGATGCCCAAACTAAGGCCCGCAGGCCAAAATTGGCCCATGGTAACCTTTGAATTGGCCCGCCATCCCATCAGAGAATGGTTTGTCATTTCAATTGTAACCTTTTGTTTCTTTTATTATTAAGCTACAAAAATGAATCAGATCTCGTTTAAAATGTACATACGATGCATAGAGGACAATGCAGAGACTTTAGTGAGTGAATCAAGGCAAAGGCAGCTTCTGCTTGACTAGTGTAGCTACTGTAGCATTGAACTCCACTGTTATAAATGTGATTGTTTGTTTTTATCACAACAAGTTAGAATTAAAATAAGTTGTACTGTATTAGTTAATACGATTCAAAGTAATGTTTTGTGTTTATTTTTTAATATTATGAAATGTTATTATGATAATATTATGATTAGGAAATTACCCATGGCAACTTTAATGTAAAATAGTTTTATTTTATTTATTTATTTCCAGCCCACGGCTATCGATGATATTTGGTTTTTGGCCGTTCATACGAAAAAGTTTGGGCACCCCTGGATTAGAGCATAGAGATGAGCCTATAAAAATGGAAAATCCTTCATTCCAAAGTCCGCTTCGAAGTGGCCAGTTTTCAGCACTTCAGTTTGGAACAACACTTCAATATGGTGGCCATGATTGTTTTCACTCTGTAGGGTGATTTATCCAACATGATCTCATGGCAACTCGTAACTTTTTGATTTAGTGGCTAATTCATATGAATTCGTACGGTCTCATTCATACAATTTAGTATGATTTGTTTATCCGCCAATGACGGTTGGGTTTAGGGGCGGGGTTGGGTGCCACGCCTCCTTTTTAAAATCTTACATCTTCGTACAACTGAACTCATACAAATTAGTCACTGAATTGACAAAACGTAAAATAGTTACGTTTTTTCGTGAGATCTGGCTGATAGATGTGAAAATCAAGGAGAGCATCATTATGTTCCCTTAACAAAATTAGCAGATTCTGATGCGCGTGAACCAAACTCTCTCGAAAAACAAGATACTTTTTTTCTAAAGAAATTCAATTCAAGTTTATTTGTAAAACACTTTTGACAATAACTATCGTGTAAGACATAACAGTCCAACTTAGAAAAGTTAAGGAGTTGTATAAAGGGATGGCAGTATAGTTAACCTGCAGTTATATACTGTCTTTCCAAAAGAAACAAGATTTAAATGTTATAGTAATACATGTTCAGTGAAGTGTGTTTGTGTATTAAGTGTTTGTTGTACTCGAAGATCTCATATGGTTGGCATCATCTCTTCAAGTCCTTGTTAGGTTGGAACCGTTATCTGTTTATATTTAACCACAAAATGGGTTAGGCTAATATGGGTTAATATCATTAGAGAGGTATACAAAACAATCTACACTGTAAAAATGGCTGTGATTTCAACGATAAAAAAACTGTAAAAATGCTACAGTAAAAATCTGTAACCTGGTTAACGATATGTTTCCTTAATATATATGGCGAATAACCGTAAATTGACTTTCCCAGAATTCCCTGCAAGGCACATTACTTTTTATGCTTCTTGTTGACATTACTATGGATCTTTTTAGTTGTTTCCCAATCAGTTATGAACATTAGAGTTTTATGTTACATCTAATGTTGATAAACAATGTTTATTTCATGACTTTAATTTTATGCGTGTCACCATACTGGTGTTTAGTAGCTGTGTGAATGACACTGAGCACCTTCTATACACTGATACACTTTACTGCTTGTGGGAAAAGTTGTTTGTGGTGAGCATTGATTCATTATGTCCCTTTCTCATCACCACGTGCATATGGCTGTGTTACTGTGTCTAACTGTGTAACAAAAGATGTGTAGATGTTGGTAATTTAAAATACAGACATCTTACATCTAGAAATGAAAGAAATACAGTAATTTACTGTAAAAATGAGAAATTACCAAGTACTTTTAAGTACCGTATTTTTAACAGTGAAATACTGCTAACCACAGCTGCCGTTTTTTAACCGTAAATTTCATGGATTTATTTTTTACAGTGTAGCAAACATTTGTAAATGCTTAACGGTTGAAACATGGTTGGTATATGAATCAATCAACTTGTATATCTATAAAGTGCTTTTAAAAACGTACACAAATTTGTTATCTTGTCATTCGTAAGTTTCAGTTTCGTTGTTGTACAATGGGGACGTTTTTAGGTCACACTCAGTGTACCAATGTCTAGTGAACCAAACTCACTGAACTGCTAGAATCCGCGTATATGACTTACTGATTCACAATGTAGGGAGCAAAGGACCTGATTGAGACACACCCATAGTAGTCGAAGAACAGTAGGTGAGAAGTACCCGGATGACCTACTACTTCTGCTGAGATTCTGAAGTGCACATCCAATGGACAATTATCCCATGAGGAAAAATTTTATACATGAGGGTGAAGGGACGTACTTTAAGGAGGTAGGTCTTGATAATGAGAAAATGGCAGATGTAGTACGCTGTAGTAGTCGTATTCGTACTATTTTTCGAACAGTCGTGAAGTAAATTCAAGTTCAATGTAGTATATGCTTTTAGACGCAACTACAGTGGGGGAAATAAGTATTGAAGACGTCATGCTTTTTCCTGGGAATAATATTTCTAAAGAAGCTGTTGAACCAGATTTTGGTAAAAACCCAAACAATACAAACATAAAAACAAAACCAAAAGCGCCTGAAAATGAGTTATGTGTAATAACAATGAAATGACAAGGAAAAAATCTGAACTACTTTAATCTATATAATACTTTATGCTTTTTGGGTGATGGCAGCTTAAAGAAGCCTTTAATATGAAGAATGAAGTCACATGAACTGCTCAGGTGTGATTAGTTTTCATAGACTTCAACAGAGCGTAAATATCTTGATAGTTCTGTGGGTCTCGTCTATCAAATCTGATCTTTATTTTGTATTTTCTATTGGATTCAGATCAGGTGATTGGCTGGGCCATTCTACGGCTTGATTTTCTTTCTCTGAAACCATTTGAGAGTTTCCTTGGCTGTGTTTTGGATCATTGTCTTGATGAAATGAACACTCTGGTTTCATCTTCATCATCCTGATAATGTTGATGTTGGACTGAAGCAGCTGATATGAATTTACAATGACGAAGGGTAACTACTGAGAATAATTACTGAGAGCTTTCAGCTGCTGTCTGGGCTTTCCCTGCCTTTCTACACCTCCCTTTCTTCATGTGTTCAATGCTTTTCCCCTTCGTTTTATTACACATAACTTAATTTGTGAACTAATTAGCTTTGTTTTCTTTGCATGTATGGATTTATTTGGTTGTAACCAACATCCGGTAAAAATTCCAGATCAACAGCACATTTAGAAATATGTTTTCTGAGAAAAAGTGACATGTCCAACACTTATTTCCCCCACTGTATTTATGATTTTAATGGCATCCCATCACCAGGGTCGTGTACTGCGGTACTCTTGTTTCTGTCGGACCCATTGAGCCGTACAGCGACTCTCTCCAACCGTCCAAGACCATCCGCCTCTTCCTCCAGCCCTCGAGAGCTCAGACGCTTCACTTTTCCTCCAGTCGTCTGCTGTTTTCTGCGACACTTTAGTGGTCTTCGGCTCAATGTGTGGATCTTCCGCTATGGAGGTCTGATCCTGAAGATCATCTTTCTGGGAACCGGCAAGCTTCGGAAGAGACACAACCTGGCTTTGAAAATGAGGTCTGGAGGAGACAGAAAAACATTTAATGATGGAGAGAAAGGAGGAGAAAAGTTTGCAGTAAAGATGAAGCTTCCAGGAGAATAAAGAGCAAGGCCAAAGCTGAGAGGAAAAGAAGTGGTGTGAAATCAAAGTTGCATCAGAACAAATTCATTGAAATAGGTACATGCACATATCATTGAGTCATGACTAGGCCCACGCAGAATATACGGCATTTTTCTACTGTCAGAGTCAAAGACAAATACAGTAAATACAGCAGATCAGATATTTTAATCTGACCTGAGAGTATTAGACTAATTCAGTATTAAACTTTAAGCTGAAAACATAATATATTTAAAAATAGTAATAAACCAGATTTCTGTATTCAGCAAAAAAAAAAAAAAACATACTTCCCTACTAAATTCAAAGTGAAAATGCTAATACGTTCAAATTACGGTAATTAAAAAGTACTCAATTGACCTACGGTACTACTTCAGTGCACATTCAATGAACTCTTTACTATCCCATGGGGCCACAGAAGAGTATTTGCGAATGAAAGTGTCACAACTGAAGCTGGGATATACACATTAACAAAGTTTACAACAGTAAATTTTATGGTAACAATTTACCTTTGGTAAAAATTCACACCATTTACCACTGGCTTATTACCTGCCTATATAAAATATTAACCGTTTATTAGCATTTATAAAGTATGATCTTATTTTACACCCCTAATCCTCCCCAATACCTAAACAAACTCATACCTTACTAACTATTAATAAGCAGCTAATGAGTCATTTCTTGAGCTAAAAGTCTTAGTTAATGGTTAGTTAATAGAGTAAATTGAAAGTGTGACCAATTTAATATTTTAAATATATTTATTAAATAATTATTAAAAAAACTTTTGGTAAGAAAATTAATTAGATATAAAGTTTGGCAATTAAAAACTACAAATAGTTAGTAGTTTATCAGTAGTTTAACAGTATTTTCCCACCAAGCAATCTGGTGTTTAATAGACGTCTAATAGATGTCTATAATGCATCTATAAGTTTCACTGGCTACAAGCCAAAATTTGGACTGTCAGAGAAAATCTAATAGCCGGATAAGAATAGCCCAAAACTAGTCATCAAATGCACAGATTAAACAGTTTCAAGTGTAATCATTCATTTGTGTGGTATTTGATGACTAATATAGTTTTTGGGCTATTCTTAGATGTCTATTAGATTTTCTGAGACAGTCTAAATTTAGCTTTGTTTTGGATAAGCTATGTTTAGATGACTATTAGACTTAGAGCGTTTTAATATTTCATAACATGTTTATGGTTCTAAATATGACAGACAATTCTATATAAATTCTATATAAATCAGTGTTACTCTGAAATACATTTAGTGACGTCTTCTATAAAGCGCAGTAAAAAGAAAAAAAAAAGCTGTATTAAATGTTATTGTTTAGATCAGAAATGCCTAAAGTTGACCCATTGTAACCTTTGATTTGGCCCACCATCCCACCTGAGAGGAGAATGAGAATTATGAAGAGGGTTGGGCTGAATGCCTTTAACACAGAGATTGTCATTTCTAATATGATTTTGTTTGTTTTATTGATGAGCTACAAAAAAGCAAACTGAAATTAAACGTTTCAATTTAATGTTTTAAATGAATCCGATTTTTTTAAATGTAAATATTGTCACTCGACAAATAGACGGGCTATGCAGAAGACATCGGCGAGGAAATGAAGGAAAAAACTAGTGTAACTCTGTTATAAATTATAGTATTTTTATTGTAATAAGTTCATTAAAAGATATAAAAAATACTGTGTTAGTTAATATAAAGCAATGTTTTCTAGACATTTTTAAACATTATTAAATGAATTATGAAATTACCCATGGCAACTATATTTACCTTCGGCCCACTAGCCTCAATTAGGTTTGGTTTTTGGCCCTTCATAAGGAAAAGTTTGGGCTGCTTTAGATGCTTCCATTAGAATAATTCATTAAAAATCATTCATTAACTTTGAATATAAAATTCAATAAAACACTCAATTTATGATAATTAAGACTTTTAGGAGCACTTTGTTTAAAGCATGACAAAAAATATTGTATGATAAATAAATGCATAATTTAAAATGTATTTTTAAAGTAAACAATTAAATTAATACAAACATTAAACATTTAATTTTATTTTAAATTATATACACTTAGTATCTGAACATCAAGGTTTTTTCCCATAACATAAAAATTGACAATAACTAAACATAAAAATGGACAAAAACATAAAAATTGACAATAACTAAAAGACTTTTAAGAGCACATCTTTTAAATTATGACAAAAAGATTATTTATTTTATAATAAATAAGTACATAATATAAAAGGTATTTTAAAGGGCACCTGTGATGAAAATCATCTTTTAAGCTGTTTGGACAGACCTGTGAGCATGTATAGTGTGTACACGAACATTTTGGGGTGATATAAACACAATAGGTCTCTTTTTAAAATTTCCTGACATTAAAATAGGATCCAAATCTCTGCCATTTTTGTGGTTTTTCCCGCCCACCGAATTGATTGACAGCCACGTATAGGTTTTCGTAGTAACACGTATAATCATATGAACAAAACAGGACGTGTGCAAAGCAACTGGGATTAAAAGATCTGTTCAGCTCTCTGTGATCATCAATCATCATCAAATGTGATCAAGAGTGAGTTTAAGAAGTTTAAAACGTTTTTAAAACAGTGCATGTTTGTAATGAATTACAGCCATTTGTCTTTGTCACCACAGCTGCATGTCAGTATAATTAAAAAAGAAAACACTTCAATCCCGGTTTGAGGACGTTAAATCAGGTTTATTTTGTACGGTAACATAACGGATATCCATACAGCAGTGGTATCGCTGTCTCGTCACCTCAGCTGATTACGGCTAATTAGCCGATGAACTCGGCATATACATCGCATTGTGTTGGTAAATGTTTCTTTACACAGTCAATTGCCTTTTGGGGTTATTTCCTACAATTTTCAGATGATGATATGGTATGCTGTGTGCACTTAATTGTGATCACAAACCATTCACGTGGCCTCCATTTCCCTGGTAAGTGAAATTATATACTTATACACCATCTCTAATAAATGTAATTTGTTTTATTTAAGATCCTTATCATTTTAATGTTCTTTAGACCCATAAAGCACTCCAGAAGTGACAGATTGTTTAGCTGTAGCTATAAAACAGTCATCTGAACGCGTTATCATACAGCGTTATGCTGGATTTCATCAATAGTCTTGCATTTACTAACACAGACTATATTTGAATTGTTTTGGACGTATATCGCGTTTTCCTCCTGTAAAAAACGTCATAAGAACAATGTTTAGTGCTCAATGTGTTACAACAGTGTTAACCTGTATCCTGTCACATTTTTCATGCAAAAACAGTGCAAATTTAAACGCATGAGCTGTGTGTGTGTTCTCTGTGTGTGTGTGTGTGTACACGTGAACTTTGTAATGATATTGTGTGCGACTCATCGTTGCAGAAAGGCTTGAATTAACTCCACAAGAAATTCATCAAATAGTCATTGGGAAAGTTCTTACTGTAGTATATCTGTAACGTTACGCAAGATCTGCTTCCTTCATGTCTGTCACTGTGCTGTTTATCTGACGCAGCCGGAGATTGAGGCACACTTTGACAGGCACTTGGGAATGGTGGGCGGGGAGAACTAGCATTAAAGGCACAGGCAACAAAAACAGCTACATTGTGTTCAGAGCAGAAAATTCCAATATTCAGAAAGCTATAATAAATAATCTGATGGGTGTTTTGAGCAGAAACTTTACAGACACATTCTGGAGACACAAAAATCTTATTTTAAATGTTGAAAAAGAGGTAAAATAGGTGCCCTTTAAAGTAAACATTTAATTTAAACATTAAATATTTAATTTTACATTACAGAAACTTTCCATTTTGTTGTTTTTTTTTTTTCGTTAACATTGCAGTATCTGAACATCCAGATTTTTTTCTGGCACATTCAACTTAAACCACCACAAAAGTAGATCCTACAAAATGTTAACAAACTCACTCCAAATCTAAATACTCACTCGGGGTTAAGACTCGCTTCAAATCCCAACCCCGAATAGAAGCAATAACAATAACAGCAGCCACGCTTGGCTCCACAGCCCTCATTAACGCACACATAAACAAACAAATTCATCCGAATCTGCAGGGCTTTCAGTGGAATTCTGGAGGCGTAGATTCTGCGGAGGCCTAGTCATTACCTCGCTGCGAATCCCTGGTGTTTTCCTCAGCATTCGCTTCCAACACACATGCAAACAAGTCAAGCAGCAGGAGAAACGGACTCTCGCAAAGCCTATGTGAGAAAAGGCCGACCTTTCAGAAGTGCGTTTGTGTTCCTCTGCCTCTGCCTCTGTGTCACACACTCTGAGCCCTGAGGAACACACACGACAACTGCTAATGGTTTACTAATGGTTGTTACCGTTTTATGTCGGCCATTGTAAAACCGTTGCACCACACTAAATGTTAATTGCGGTTGAACCGGCGCATTACCTGGAAGCTTCTGCCGTTCCGCCAATAACTGTCCAAGGTCTCGGCTGGTGAAATGTCGGCTGTAGAGGTTGCTCCTGGCAACTAGACCCTGATGACTACAGGATATGAGGACACGGACAAACAACAGCCAGAGAGGGACAGGACGGAGGGGCAACGAAGACATTACAGGGAGTGAAAAATATGGGAGAATGAAAAAAAACAAACAAATGTGACAGAAAAAAGGGACAAATTAAAAACGTAATTAAACATAAATGCAAACTCAAACTCAGAAACTGACACTGTGTAAAATCATTCCAGTGAAAGTGGATAAGGGTAATGGTTGTGTAATGTGATGATGGGTTTTTAATCTGGAAATAGATCAAAATAAGGTGTGTGGTGTAACGTTGTAACGTAACTTTACACCAGTTTTGTTTCAGACATCAGAGATGGAAGCAAATTGCTCAGATTTTGAGATTATGGGGATCGATTTGTTATTTAGATTTGTATGCAAGCAAGTTTTGTTGTCATATTTTAAAGACATGGCAGGGGAAAATTTAATTTGATGCAGTGCTTCTTGTCTGGTCTGAGGCCCACTTCATACCATTTAATTGATGCAGTGCTTCTTGTCTGGTCTGAGGCCCACTTCATACCATATATGTATCAGGCAGTGAAGATCAGTGATTTTTAAAGAAATTAGATCTTAAATGTGGTCATTTTGTAATGGAAAGACATTCACAGGAAGTGCTGAGGCTGGCTGGCTGAAAATGAAAAGTCTGTGTGCATATAGCCCATTCTAATGCGATTGTAATTCCTTACAATTGGCCTTTTTCACAGACGGTCGCACACACATACAGTTGAGCGATAGTTGCGTATCCATACTTCCAGCCGGAGCAATGGAGTCAGATACGCTATAGTTTTCACTACCTCCCTGAAAACTTTGCCAACATTTACCATTTACAGCAGATGTTTATCGTTTTGTGGACCGACATTCTATCGCTCCACACTCTAAACTTAATAAAGGATATAAGTTTTTCCACAAAAATTGCATTTTTATTTACGAAGGTGGGTGACGATCTATACGTTAGTATGGTTTAGGAAAGGCTATTTACATTTGTGCGATATGTATCTTTAATATAGCATATGCTCTTAGTTTTAAACTGTTAAGAGATATAAGGGAGCTAACGTATATAATAATACATATTTAAATATATGTATAATATGTAAATGTATAATAAATATGCGATGTAATAAATATTTAATGAGAGGGAACCTGGAATCTTTACTATTTCTGTACGTACATGGATGAAAATCTTAAGGGAGGGCAACATGCTTCATTTGACTCATGCACTGTGTAAATGTATAACATGTTAATACTGCTGGAATAAGCCAGTCTGGAATTGTTTGTAAGTGTTTTTTATTCAGTGTATTGTTTTCAAGATTTGTATCCTAGGCTACATTACGTAATATACATTTGTTGACATCCATACGCGAGTTTCTGCATATATATATATATATATATATATATATATATATATATATATATATATATATATATATATATATATATATATATATATATATATATATATATATATAACATAAACTGCAAGAAATAATCTAGAATTGTTAGATATAAACGTTGAGATAGCGAAGTACAAACATTTTGAGTTAACAATGAGTTCATAATTCTAATATTATTCTATACAATTCTGACTTTATATTGTCATATTAATCAATTGTGAAAACTATCATCAGAAGATACAGTCAGAAGTCGTTTTGTTTCCCACAAAAACATTATTGCAATTATAACTTCATTTTTTACAACTGTAGGTTTACTTCCTCAAATTCAGACATTTTTCAAGTTTATAAAGTCAGAACTGCCAAGTTATTATCTCAGAGATGGAAGCAAACTACTCTGATTTTGAGATTATGGGGATCGATTTGTTATTTAGATTTGTATTGAAGCATGTTTTTGTTACAGAAAAAAAGGGAAACTGTGTTTACGTCTCTAAATATTGAGTTTATCTGACAATTATAACTTGATTCTCACAATTTTTAGAAAAGGTAATAATTGGGAGACATAAACTTTGAATTGTGAAATATTCAGAAAAATAATGCAAGAAAAAAAAAAAGTCTAAATTGTTTTCCTCCAGAATTGTTAGATATAAACCTGTTGAGATCGTAAAATACAAACATTTTGAGTTAGGATGAGTTCTCAATTCTAATATTATTAAATACAATTCTGACTTTTTATTTTCACATAATTCAATTGTGAAAAATATAGTCAAAAGTTATTTTTTTCACCACAAAAACATTATTGCAATTATAACTTCATTTTTTACAATTGTAGGTTTACTTCCTCAAATTCAGACATTTTTTCAAGTTTATAAAGTCAGAACTGCAAGTTATCATCTCAGAGATGGAAGCAAATTACTCTGATTTTGAGATTATGGGGATCGATTTGTTATTTAGATTTGTATTGAAGCATGTTTTTGTTAAAGAAAAAAAGGGAAACTGTGTTTACGTCTCTAAATATTGAGTTGATCTGACAATTCTAACTTGATTCTTTGGCTTTTTTTATTTACAATTCTTAGAAAAAGGTAATAATTGGGAGACATAAACTGGGGCTATATGCACACAGACTTTTAATTTTCAGCCAGGCAGCCTAATGGCTTCCGGTGAACTGTCTTTCCATTACAAAATTGTCACATTTAAGATCTGACTTCTTGACTGCCTGTTAGATATACGATATGAAGTGGGTCTCAGATCGGACAAGAAGCACTGCATTAAATCCAATTTCCCCCTGCCATGTCTTTAAAACATGAAAGTTTTTTTACCCCTGTATTTTCTGTGGAATTTCTGCATTAGCCTGTTGCTACTGACGATGCTAGTGGTTACAATGGTCTTTTAAGGGTTAAAAAGTCAGAACTGCAAGTTGTGATGTCCAAATTGTGTGATATCAACTCAGAAAAATGAGAAAAGGAAGTCATAATTGTGAAATGAAAAGCAGTGATTACGCTTTCTTAAATTTCACTGGTGGAAACAACCTTACATACTCAACAGGCTTTTGGTTCAACAGGTTTGTCAGTGATGAGCCTTTTCCCATATATTCTATAACATACTATGCATTTGACCATAATCCTGAGCTATTTTGTAGGTTGTAACTGGTTTTAACATCAATCACAGGCGTGTGACAACTCACATGTCATTCACAGAGGCTTCAACAAGACTTGTTACAGTATCAGCTACTTGTTCTACCGTCTTCATGTTTAACATCTATTGTTTTATTATTTATATTTTATAATCAAATACATTTTGATTAAGACTGTAGTTTTTTTCTCAAGATACATTTTGCTTGGGAAGATAAACTGAAAATAAATATATTATTATCCAATAAAATAAAAACATCAAACGTTTTTTTTTTGAAGTGAGGTTGTGTACAAAAAATTGGGAATATTTAGACAGTCCATTTAATTTTCAGAATTTTCTCATTGGACGCCTTTAAATTATTTTTATGTATTTTACATCTTGGTATTTAATATACTGTTCAAATGTTTGGGGCCAGTGATATATATATATAAATGAATACTTTCATAAAAACAGCATGGTCATAATGTGACCAAAAATTAGAATATGCTTTTCATCAAATGAATCCTTCACAAAAAGTCTAGTCAATCCTTCAGCATTTGAGAAGGATATCTGAAGAATGGCATGGCAATCAAGACTGGAGTGAAAATCCTAAACATGATTTCACTTTAAAATATACTACACTAGAAATAAACACCATAATTCTAAAAAATAATACATTTTACAGTATTTTATCTGTATGTACAATACATATATTCAGTGTTTTTTGGCTTTTTTATTTTAATGGAAATTCAACTAGCATGCCATAAATCAATATAATTATCTATAATATATATAATATATATATATATACTATATATATAGATATAGAAACAGCCCTGAGGTCAAAACAATAGTGTGATCTAAAACGAAACTAAAAATATGTTCTCCTAAAATAATCTGCTATATAAAATAATAACTAGAAAAGTAAGTTCGTAGACAAACTTTATGGTGGCTTGAGAAAGCATAGTCTGAAAGATTGAAGTAGTATTAAAGTTTAAATAATTGAAGTAGTTTTATAAGACGTTTGAAATAGTCAGCATAGAGAGAGAGACTACATATATGTTAGCATGTTTCTAGTACGGATTGGCATGTTTTTTGCTAAGGTGTTGCTAGGGTGTTTCTAGGTGGTTGCTAAGGTGTTCTGATTGGTTGCTTGGGAGTTGCTAGGTGGTTGCTAGGGTGTTCTTGGTGGTTGCTAAGGCGTTGCGAAGTGGTTGCTAGGGTGTTCTTGGTAGTTGCTAAGGTAGGGGCTAAGGTGTTTGATGGTTGTTAGGCTGTTGCTAAGGTGTTGCTAGGTGTTGCTAAGGCGTTGCTAGGTTTTTGCTAAGGTGTTGCTAGACAGTTGCTAGTGTGTTCCGAGTGGTTGCTAAGGTGTTGCTAGGTGGTTTCTAAGGTGTTCTGAGTGGTTGCTAGGCAATTTCTAACATAAATTAGCATGCTTCTAGTATGAATTAGCATGTTGCTAGCATGTTTCTAGAATAAACTAGCATGTTGTTAGCATGAATTTGAATGTTGCTATATGTTTTATAGCAGGGGTCAATCAACTTGTTCCTGGAGGGCCGGTGAACTACAGATTTTAGCTCCAACTCTAATCAACACACCTGAACAAGCTAATCAAGGTCTTACTAGGTATACTTGAAACATCCAGGCAGGTGTGTTAAGGCAAGATGGAGCTAAACTCTGCAGGGACACCGGTCCTCCAGGACCGAGATTGGTGACCCCTGGTTTATAGTATGAATTAGCATGTTGCTAGTATGATTAGTATGTCGTTAGTATGTTTCTAGTATGGATTAGTATTTTACTAGCATGTATTGGTGTGCTGTTAGTATGTCCAACGTAAAGTCAATCGCAGTTTTTTTTTACAATAGAAGTCTATGGAACAGTTACTAGGGTTAAGTGGTTGCTAGGGTGGCTTAAGTTAAATTAGTTAAATGAGCCCAAACTTTAGTCTGTATGACAGTCTGATGCAAAGTTATAAAGTCAGAAATGTTTGACCCAATGTTAAGTCAATGGGACTTTTCCGAATTTTCCACCTTAGTTTTCGGAAAACTGTAAGTCGGATTAGTTGGAAAAGATAGAGCAACTTAATTCAGTATAGTTTGGAGGTTTGGTGTTAGTTTGGTGGTTGTAGTATGAGCGATCTAGCAGGACATGCATATAGAAATGTCTCAGAAGAGGAAGATGTTTAAGTAGTATAACAGTATGTTGGCTTCCATAAGTCACCATAATTAACTGACAAGTGATTAAATAAGAACGCCTATGTTTTTTTCAAACGTTTTTATTACTTGCTGCTCAGCACAGGGGACAATTGAAAGCTGAGGGTTAACAGTTTTGTAAACTGAGTAAAAATTCTAAATTCTAAAACACACTTTTGTGGAAAGGGTAGAGAAAAAGACCAAAAAGAGATTCCAATTGAATTACAAATGTGTATTATCAAATCCTTTTGCAGGAAATCGTACCGTTCATACACTCACAACAAGGCAAAAAAGCTAACCAAGTAGTTCATCCAACAATGAACGTTCTGTCATTACATTTCCTTAAGGTTGTCATTTCATTTGTGGAGCGCAAACATAGAATTCACACCTTTATTTTGAATTTTTTCAGAAGAAGATATTTTGAAGAATGTTGGAAATCTGTAACCACTGACCTCCATGACATATGTTTTTTCCTACTAGGTTTCCAACATGCTTCAAAATATCTGCTTCAGGGCAAAGTCAAAGGTGAGTAAATGATAGAATTGTCATTGTTGGGTGAACTATCCCTATAATTGAAACTAGCTAAGAGGTTGAAGATAATGGCACTAAGCACTGAATGTCAATGGAAGCTAAGCCTAGATCTATTTAGAGAACTAGCATAAAAGAATGAAATAAAGAAGAAAAGTGTGTAGTTGAAAGGCAAAGCAAAGTGCAAGCTCATCAAATGAGGAAGGCGCAGACATGAACATGCCATAATTGGAGGAGGTCATGTGTACAACAACAAGCATGTCAATCAAGAGATGAACAGAAGAGGAGAAGAAAGGAAGAAGAAGAAGAGAAGTGTTTAGCGATTCTGCAAAAGACAGTGGACAAGGCTGCGTACGTGTTAGAAGAATAAGCATCTGGCATACACTGATACACTAATGATGTACTAATGAGCTGAATTCACATTCCTGCCGCCAATTCCAGCATGCACTCATCTAACACAGGAAGTGGCTCATACTGAACGAGAACGACCTCAGTGTCTCTTCGCTTTCGTTCCCACAGAGCCCAGGCTCTCATTGGCCCCCCAAAAAAGCCCCAGATGGAAAAACCGAAGAGGTTGTAATGTAAATATTTGGAGAGATGTTCTGGATTTAGACTCTAGTGTGTTGTAAAAGGTGTTGTGGAGATCTGTACCTGGTGCGTCTTGCCCTGCAGCTGTCGTTGAGCGGGGATGAGGGGGTCTGACCCTGCTGGAGGACCGGGGCCGCGGCGGGGCGAAGCGGAGCCCGGCTGGGGGAGGATCCCACACTGAGAGAACGGGATTGAGGAGATGACGGAAGTAGAGGGGGTGAGTGGGGGGGACCCCCGGGGCGAACAAATGGCCAGGGGAGAACCCTCTGCTCCTCCCGAACCACTGCGAAGGAAAGAAAAATGGGCAGATATGAACATTTTGTCTGATTAAATTAACTTTAAATTTGGAAACCTGATATTTGGGTTGATAAATACAAACTTCGATATCATTTATTTTCTAAATGTGATTCCAAATACAAAACACAAACATAAACAGTGGAGAACTGAATTAATTAACCCTTGTGTTCTGTTCAACCCTTTTCGGTATGTCGGTGGCTGTTTTTGCCCCATTGACTTTCATTGTAATGACACTAAGCCATCACCCCAAATAACAATGCATTCTTGATTGTTGCTGTTTTTCCGAATTAAGAAGAGGTCAAATTTGTAATTTACACAGTGCAACTGATGATCAACAGTAAAAATTGTACATTTTACCTCTTCCCAACAAGGAAAACCACTAACCCCAAATAACAATGCATTCTTGATTGTTGCTGTTTTTCCGAATTAAGAGGAGGTCAAATTTGTAATTTACACAGTGCAACTGATGATCAACAGTAAAAATTGTACATTTTACCTCTTCCCAACAAGGAAAACCACTAACAATCTAGAATGCATGATTACATGGTGTCATAGATTTGCAATCAAAGAATGTCATTATAATAAAAGTCAACGGGGCAAAAACAGTCAACAACATAACGGTAGGGTAGTAAATTTGCCCAGAGTGTATTGTTGAATTTTTTTAAATTTCCAAAGCATTTTCCCAAAATATGTGTCAAAATAAGACTTGTCATCAAAAATCCTTCCATTTGCTGAAATACAGAGAAAGTTGTGGCCAAATGAAGATTCAAAATCACCCCAGAGTGGATGAAAACATCTCCTAAAAGTACATGAGTGTAAAGAGCCCCGATTATGGGTTTTTGAAAATTACTTTCCATGCAATGTGCAACACAGCTCAAAGTGAATGAAAACCTCCATCTAAGGATTAATAAGAAAAGGAAAAATAGATTTTTAAATGATTTGTTGTTCGTCCGGATGTTTTGCCTGTTTGTATCGACATCGACACAAAACGATACCAAATATGAACTACTGGATCCGGTAAAACGTGAACGCGCCTTTCCCTTCAGACACTAGCAGAGTACGAGCGATCATGGGATTGATCATTATACGAAGATTAATATCAGTGAGAGATTGCCAGACATGCGGCTGTGGGGAATAAAGGGTTAATTCTGTATACCCAACCATGTGCTGTGTTTTTTCCTGTCATTTTTCTGATTATTGAAACAATAACTTACACTGCAGCGTGCGATTCGCCGGCCGTTTGTTATTAAAGGCAGGATCAGCAAAGACTACTAGTGTATCAGAATCAGAATCAGAAAGAGCTTTATTGCCAGGTATGTTCACACATACGAGGAATTTGTTTTCGTGACAGAGCTTCTACGCAACAGGATAACAGTGACAGGACAAAAAACAGATAATAAATATATTTAAAAAAAAATTGAAGTAGTGAGTGCAAATATACAGATTGACAAGTGTATGTACGTGTTTATTACTATATACAACGTTATATGTGCAGCTGTTATGTGCAAATTGGCATGTAAGTGTGTGGTTAAATAAGTGTATATGTGTATAAAAGTGTATGGCAAGTAGTGATGTTGGTTCCACAATTATTATCATAAAGTGTTCAGGAGATGGATTGCCTGAGGGAAGAAACTGTTTCTGTGTCGGGCTGTTCTGGTGCGCAGTGCTATGTAGCGTCGACCAGAAGGTAAAAGTTCAAAGAGGCAGTGTGCTGGGTGTGAGGGGTCCAGAGTGATTTTGGCAGCCCTTCTGCTCGCTCTGGATAGGTACAGTTCTTGGGGAGTAGGAAGGGTTGTACCAGTGATTCGCTCAGCAGTCCGAACTATTCGACGTAGTCTTTGAAGGTCGTATTTAGTAGCTGAGCTAAACCAGACAGTTATTGATGTGCAGATGGGACTTTGTTAGTAACTGTTACACAATTTATATGGACAAGTTTCTTCTTCCTCCAGATCCTCCAAGTGTTTCTCCTTCCTACACAACCTGAACTGTGATTAAAATGGTTGCCTCGTTTTCTGTAGTTTACAAAATATGTATTTACTTGTGTGTTGTAACTTGTAATCAGTTGGCTTGTAATCAGTTATCTGTTATAGATCAGTGCTTGTACTGTATCTCTCGGGTTAAATTTGTATTGGCTATTTCACATATTGCGTTCAAAACCACGTTGAAAACGTGACGCGTGCTTCTTCCTTTACTGATTTAAATGCATTTTGTGCTTGTGATCTCCTGCTGTTTGTTGCTATGGCCACCATTAGCTGTTCCTCGCACACCTGCCGCAGCCAATTTTCAAAATAGTTCAACTTTTGCTACAGTGTGGATTAACACTGAATGTGTGGCATTGTTATTACTAAGGGTTGTGGTTGAGAATAGAGGAATATGCTGGTGTTTAACTGCATTGCTTTAATGTATTCCTGCATTGGGCTCACACATATACTCTGTGCTCTGACTACTTTTTGGGCATTTCTATCAATCTCTTGCTGAACGCAGACAACCAATCACAACAAAATGGGTCATCAGACCAATAAGCGCAGATTAGCCTCACGCAAAGGAGGGGTTTGAGAATAAATTAATCACTGAAAAAATCATATGGGAGTCATTGGGATGATTAAGTAAGAATAAATGCAAATTATAAGACAATGAAAGTGTTTTTGACCTTGCATGCATATCAGCCTGTTGTTGGAGACCCCCAAAACCAAAATATAACTTTATATAAATGCATAATAGGGGCTTTTTAAAGGTTTTAATTTTTATTTTAGAATGAATATGAATTAATTTAGAATGAGATTGAATTAGAGTACATGGAAACGGCATATTGTGAGCCATTGTTTCCTCGTTATTGTGTAAATGCAGTAAATCCAGTGTGTAAAATCCCTGTGAACACAGGCCTATTGGAACATACACAGACTCTGATGATCCACACATTAATATGCTTTAAAGTTTATCTAAGCTTGTATTATGCTTGCTATGTAGGTAGGACTCTTATTTTGAAAACGGGACTGGCATTACAGAGCTCAAAGGTAATGCAACCAGGTATAAGTTGAGTTACGTAATTACAACTCATTGTCAAAAAGCAAAATTCAAAAAAAGAGAGATTATAGATTTATTTAGTGTCTCACGAAGAGACATAAGATCTGTTTAACTGTCTCTTTTATAAGTTTAACTTGTATACTGTGAAATTTGCCAAATCTGTTTTTAATGAGGCAACAGTCACATGTTTATGTTTGTAATAAACTCTAGAGCGTCAGCGTCAGTTCCAAATATGACTAAAACAGAGCTTTCATTCTAAGGGTCATTTCAGGGGTTAGAAATGAGCATATAAAAAGCATTTCTGGTGAATATTTCAACTTACCTAAGTCACATACCTACTATGTAAACACCAGAAAACTATATAAAATTATGAATCAATGCACTCTATGGCACTTTTAAAACTGGTGGTTTTTAAAGATAGTGTTTAGACTGGTTTATTAATGTGTATATTTTGTCCACATTCAACAACTTGTCTATACATTCCTTTTTTCAATCCAACATTGTGAAATATGCTTGCACAATTTACATATTAAATCAAAAAGAGACAGCAGCTTTCATTTCTAATTTGATAGCTGCAAAACTATGCAGAAAGCAGTGCATTTGTGTTATAATCAGGACTGATAAGAGAACACAGAGCTTTTACATTTCTTTTTTTCTTATGATTTCAGACGGCCAAGATTAAATACCGTCTGGCTAGTGGACTTCAAATATATCCCACAATGTTTAAAAGAGGAGGGCAGGAGTTCTGTTATGACTTTTGTGAATGTATTTGACTATATAAGCATCAATACAATGAAAGCAATGCAGTCTTATGTGTTTTTGGATACCTCTTGAAATAGTAGGGAAAAAAAAGGACAAGCTCAAGACTATTATTTACACTTGTTTTTAGCAATGACTACTTGTAATAGGATTACCAGAAATACACCTTAACACCAGATATAAACAGAGCCCTAAATTACATTTTCGTCCTTTTGAACATCAACAGTGTTTTCTCCTGCACAATGCCTGTGAAGACCACAAAAACTCTTTCCTAAAGGCTCTAAAATAACTGAAGGCCCAAATCAAGGCATTTAATGAATAATGGGAGGCCTGTTTCCAGATGAAACTATTTATTACAGCGGCTGGATGATGTCAGTACTCAGTAAGTTGGTGTAAATGTCAGCTAGAGGGTTTATTGTGCCAACTGGTTAAATACATGACATGGAGCTCATGAGTAACCCACCTTCTCTTTCCATTAGCGAATAAGGTTTGATCTCTCCCTCTGGCTTTCTTGGGGGAACTTTTCTCAATTGGACCGCTGTAGGAAAGAAGAATGTAGTAAAGGAAGAGAATACAGGTGTGATTGAAAACAAGTCAGCATATTTAAAAGTGCACTAAGCAAATTTAGCAAAACTGATGCTAATATTGGTAAGCACCAAAACAAAGATGGCCCGTCACCCAACAAAACCACACCACTTTTTCAAAACCTTTACTGTCATTACTAGACACGCCCCTTACTGCTGATTGGGTAAAAAGTGTGGTTTGGGATTTGGTTTCACTATATGGTGTGGTTCCAACCTCCACTTTAAGTACTAGACACGCCCCTTACTGCTGATTTGGTGCAAGTGTGGTTTGGGATTTGGTTCCACTGGTGTTGTTCCAACCTCCACTTTCATTATTAGACATGTCCCCTTACTGCTGATTGGGTGCAAGTGTGGTTTGGGAATTAGATTTTACCATATGGTGCGTTTCAAACTTCCTATCATTACTAGACATGCCCCCTTACTGCTGATTGGAATATAAAGTGTGGTTTGGGATTTGGTTCCACTATATGGTGTGGTTCCAACCTCTACTGTCATTACTAGACACGGCGCGAACTGCTGATTGGGTTAAAAAATGTGATTAGGGATTTAGTTCCACTATATGATTTGGTTCCACTATATGGTGTGGTTCCAACCTCCACTATCATTACTAGACACGCCCCGAACTGCTGATTGGGTTAAAAAGTGTGGTTGGGGATTTAGTTCCACTATATGATTTGGTTCCACTATATGGTGTGGTTCCAACCTCCACTATCATTACTAGACACGCCCCGAAATGCTGATTGGGTTAAAAAGTGTGGTTGGGGATTTAGTTCCACTATATGATTTGGTTCCACTATATGGTGTGGTTCCAACCTCCACTATCATTACTAGACACGCCCCGAACTGCTGATTGGGTTAAAAAGTGTGGTTGGGGATTTAGTTCCACTATATGATTTGGTTCCACTATATGGTGTGGTTCCAACCTCCACTATCATTACTAGACACGCCCCTTACTGAGGATTGGGTAAAAAGTGTTGTTTGGGATTTGGTTCCACTATATGAGGTGGTTACACCCTCCAGTATCATTACTAGACACGCCCCTTATCGCTGATTGGGTAAAAAATGTGGTTTGGGATTTGGTCCCACTATTTGGTGTGGTTCCAACCTCCACTATCATTACTAGACACTCCCTTTACTGCTGATTGGGTGCAAGTGTGGTTTGGGATTTGGTTTCACTATATAATGTGGTTTCAACTTTCATTATCATAACTGGACACACACACCCCTTACTGAGGATTGGGTAAAAAAAAAAGAGTGGTTTGAGATTTGGTTCCATTAATATGGTTCAAACATTTCTTAGTGCACCTTTAAACAGCACACACTGCATACTTTACAAATCTTCGCATCCATAAATATCCACAGAGCAAATGCACATATTGATTATCATTCCACTGCACTTTGGGGAAACATACAGCACTTATCTATAATTGGATTTTAAAGGGGAACAGCAAGGGATATTGTAAGGGTGTGAGTTTGTGAGTGAGTTGTTGGGATTGATTAATATGGGCAAAGGTTATTGGGGTCCGACTGAGTGCAAAGGGACTGGAGATTCTTCCTAAACCACTGGGATATGATAAAGGAGTGATACGTAAGGTGTAAGCCAGGCGAAATTGGGAATGAGAGGAATAGCTGATATTCAATATCCTTACAAAAATCCATACATCCCCTGATCCGTCAGAGGAGAGGGAGGTGTTCCTGGGAGAATTTCATGAGACAAAAGCGCTTAAACAGTGAATGGTTTGAGTCGTTTGTATGTTAAACCCAGCCTAAGCCTACACATTTGTGAAGTTAAAAATACTTTGCTCGGGAATGTTTTGTTGCACGTTTCAGACGACAAATTGACTAGCGGGTGCAGTGTATATTTTTTGGAAATCTGAAATGCGTCATTTACATTGCTATGGCTACATTTTGTTGCACGTTTTAGATGACAAAACCTCCAAGGGCATTGTCTACATTTCTTTATATTTAAAATATGCTACTTATCTTGCTCCGGGTACATTTTGTTGCACGTTTCAGATGACAAATCCACTAGAGGGCGCTGTTTAAATTTTTGCAAATCTGAAATACTTAATTTAGGGTACATTTTGTACATTCAAAGCTTGCAGTCTGTCAACTCCAGCTAAACGGAAGAACGAAAACATATTTTTACATCACCTCATACTTCAGTATCTCATCAAATCTTGGCCAATCAAATGCTCTCTACAATCTGACATTCCCCGCCTCCTTCAAGGTACTTCTCGTTTGCTTTCATTTGATGCACTTGATCTTAACCACTCTCACTGGCAGAGATGTGATAAAAACGAAACTCTATTGGCTGTTTTTTTAAAAGGGGAGGAGCTACTCCACCCTCTCTTCATGTTTTAATTGAGATTATGTCAAACACCGAAAAAAAATGCACATTTCACAGCACTTCATGGGACTTTGTTTCAACTGGACTGACACTGTTTCAATTTACTATGCTCTTCTATGTGAAGCTGCTTTGACACAATCTACATTGTAAAAACGCTAGTCAAATAAAGGTGAAGTGAATTGACATTTAAACAGGGGCCTAGCAAAACACTGGCCTATACCCTTTCCCTAAATGCAACCAAAAGTGTTTTCAAAAGCAAACATAAGAGAAAAGTGCACTATGATGTAGTTTTACCTTGATTTTACATTGTTTTTATCTCTTTTGTGGAATGATTCTTCCCCAGACTCTGCATCACAATTACAACACTGTCCAAAGTGAGTTATCAGGCAAACTGACCATGCCAGAAATGTTGTACATACGAAGATAGATAAGTGAGGCAAACATAATGGATTATGAATCATTAACACTGCTAAGTTGTATTGTGGTATTTAAAGGGTGCTTTACAAAGAACTGCATAATAATCTTTGTTCACCAATAACAAAGTCCCAGTAAATATCATTACTGTGAAAAGGAACAAAAATTGTTGGCAGCATACTTCCCCATAGCTTTTATTTTACTTAGAAACTGCAGTCAAACTTATGTTTAAGTACGTTTTTGCGGCTTCACAAAAATGTAGGCTGAAGCACATTTTTCCAACGAGTCTGTGTTGGTTAAACCTCATCTAGAGAAACCATCAACTATAAACACCACAGATCTGGGCTTGATGCGTCATGTATATACACAAATAAAGATACTGAATAGGTTTTGCCCAGGCATGAATATCCTGTCTTCGAGAATACAAAATAACAGAGTGTGGTTTAAATCAGGAAACAGACTTGATTTAAATAAAGAACTACAACAAATAAACAATAAAAGAACCAACAGACAGCTTTGAGGATGACAGACTAGAACAACAAACATAGAATTTTCTTAAACTAAATATGAAAAGATTATTTGATTCACAATCAAAACCAAGTCAGATTATCATATTAAACAGTAAATAACAGCACATGCAAGGCTGCAAAAAATGGTTCAAATCTATAGTTACAAAATGGATATATTAACTAACTACATCTGGAAAGTATTCACAGCTCTTCACTTTTTAAATGTTTTTTTTTTTTTGTTACAGCCTTATTCCAAAATGGATTAAATTCATTTATTTCCTCAAAATTCTCCACACAATACCCCATAATGACAATGTGAAAAAAAAGATTTTTTGAAATTGTTGCAAATTTATTAAAAATAAAAAACCTAAAAAAAAAAAAATTAAAAAAAATCACATGTACATAAGTACACAGCCTATAATAATTGTAAATAAATATAATAATTGTATATCTTCCAATTAAAAATATGAATTTAAACAACAGAGGAGTGTACTTGTATATGCTTAGCACTGTACTGTTTATTACATGCAGCATATTTTAAAAAAATTCCCAACTATTGGAATTACAAATGTGTTTAAATATAAATTGATATTTGGATTTCACATATATAAAATCATGTGTGTGTAAACTGCCATTTTTGCAATATTTTAGTTCAGTTGTATGGCATATGAATAATTTGAATATATTAAATTTGCCATATATCAGATTTCTATCTGGGATCATGGTTTCGTGTTATCGAGTTTTTGTCAGTTTGTGATAGCTGTGTATACAGTTTACAGCAAAGTAATGTTAATTCAGCACCAAGAGCAATTTAAAATCTGTATCCTTTATTGTTTGCTACTGAATAGACTTGGTTGTGTTTTGGTGATTAAAGCAAATGTTCTCAATATAAATCACAATGATCTTGTGTTCTGAAGCAATGATTATGTGGAATGAAAATATGTGCAACTACAATGAAATCATGACATCTGTTTGGAAAGAATGGCTAATAGTTTAACAAGTGTGATCGGTTTAAAGTTTTGTACTAAGAAATTTGAAAAATTTCACATTTTAGTTAAGAAAATTTTACCGAACTAATGGAAAAAACCTGTAAAGACATGTAAGGATAATGTAAGTGAACTCAACTGTTAAAAAGGTATGCGTGTGAATAAGCTTATCTATACAAAGTCTAAAGTAAAGAAAAAATTACTGTACCTTTAGAATAGTTCTATTAAAATTGTTGTAATCAATGTTTTTAGTTTAGTGTTTATATCATATTGCTACTACACTACAGAATTTATTTAATCATTTAAATGATATTTTATATTTATATTTTCAGTTTCTATTTAGGTTAAATTATTTTAATTTTAACTATGAATTTAAAAAAAACTGTATTATATATAAAGCAAAGTCTGAACAAAGACTAAGTTCTTCGAGTTATGTTAACTGCAGAAATATGAGGAAGAGAAGAACAACAAAAAGAGAAGGAATTTCATTACAGTGCTGCCTTGCATGAACTGTAAATGAGAAGAAAGGGAGGTTGTTGTCCTGTACTGAAGTCATTGGATACTGGCAGAGATCCAGGACAACATTCTAAACCCACATAACCACAAAAGAGCAGTGAGGCAGGCAGGTGTTACCTGATCTACTCTGGAAGAACCCAGCAAACACCACAAAGTTATTGACCTGAGAAGAACAAGTTTGACAGGAGATAAAATGAACCCATGCTAGACAAAGCATTACATAATGAAAGAACGGTTATTTTAACACCTCTTTATGAAGACAAAAAACTGTAGTATAAACTTTTATGGAAGACCAATACATAACATATTACTACAGAATTTGATTAAGCTAATTTTAGTGACAGTTACAACTGGATTTAAAGAAACACACCACTTTTTGGGAGGGAATAGGCTCATTTTCCAATTCCCCCAGATTTAAACAGTTGACTTTTACCATTTTTTATCCATTCAACTGATCTTCGGACCTGGTGGGAGAACTTTTAGCTTAGCTTAGCATAAATCATTGAATCAGATTAGACCATTAGCATCTCTCTCAAAAAATTCCAAAAAGTGCTTTGATAATTTTAAAATGACAATGAAAAAAGCATAGTATCATTTCACCTGCTGTAGCAGTGGAACAACCATAAACTGTAAAGGACATGGACGTAGTATCCGTGATGTCACCCATAGGTTTCTGAAGAGCGCAAATGTAGCTACAAGTAGGCGTGGCCAATCTTCGCCATTTTGTTGTGCATCATCGCACCTACCAGGGGATACCAAAAAAGTGGCGGAACGTGAGCGGAGCTACAAATGCCTGCTAGCATTTTGCTTAGCAGGCTTTTGTTTGGGAGAAAGCTTAATACTTTATTACCTGCGATTGTGTACTGACCACTTGTGCTTGACTGTGATGTAATACATTTAAATATATTATAAATATATATACACATATAAATATAAATATAAATATAAATATAAATATATATATATATATATATATATATATATATATATATATATATATATATATATATATATATATATATATATATATATATATACACAATACACACACATTTAAATATATATATATGAGGTGTGAACCTATACTGGTCTCACAGTTCGGTTCGGTTACGATTATTATGCCATCCATTCGGTTCAATTCGATATTTCGGTGCATCACAGTGCATTGACGATGCTTTCTATACACAGTGTTGTATTTTGGGGGGTGGCTATAACAAGCTGTCTGTATAAACACACATGGACACACAGCACCACACTGTCTCTCATTCACACACATAAACAAACATAGACAGCACCAAATAAACACACACACACACACACGCCACGTGCGCTTGCTTGCTCGCTCACTCGCTCCTTGTGAGACCGCCCACTCTTGTTAAAATTACACCAGAGTTACCGACCGCTCCCGCACTTTTATTCGGAAATTTATTCCCACGCCGCATGAAATCTGGTTGGGTCCCGCCACAATGCACAGGTACAGCTGTGGGAATGCATACAGCCGAGAGGCAAAGTTGCACCAGCAGCCGAGAGGAAAAGTCACACCAGCAGGTGAAATGGGCCACAGTGAGAGAGAGAGAGAGAGAGAGAGAGAGAGAGAGAGAGAGAGAGAGAGAGAGAGAGAGAAATGGAGTACTTTCATTCCCTCAATCACAGAGAGATAGGGGCTTCTGCTGTAAGTGCCAAGGAAAGACTTTCCAGAAAACACACACACACACATATACATATACATATACATATATATATATATATATATATATATATATATATATATATATATATATATATATACATATACTGTATATATATATATATATATATATATATATATATATATATATATATATATATATATATATATATATATATATATATATATATATTTTTTTTTTTTTTTTTTTTTTTAAATATTTTTTTTTTTAATTCATGATTTTTAATGCTGTCACACAATGAGGCTATAGGAACTACCAGATAACGTAGTTTTTGTTGTAGCTTTTGTTATGTATACTCATTTTTGCTTCAACCTAATTTGAGTAAAAAAAAATAGTAATTAAGTTATTTTGTTAAACTTACTTTTATGTTATTTGTGAAACATATTTTAGATATCAGATGTATTAAACTTGTAATTGTTTTCATTGGGGTATTGTTTTAAAATGTTACTTTTTAAAGGGGATGTACTCATTTTACTCCTATTTAACTTAATATTTTAATTAATTCTGTCTAAATGTTAGTTTTCCGTGCTGTTTTCTTATTGGAATATTCATTCCAAAACGGCCGCCGCGTGACAGCAGCAGAGTGTCGCCTCTTGGTGATTTTATGCTCTTTGTATAAGCTGTGTCTCATTTCAGAGGCTGCATTCTCCGAAAGATGCATTCGAAGTGCTCTGCGTCATCACGGCATCTCACGTCAAAAAAATTTGAAGGCTCCTTCAAACGCAGACTCCAAATGAGTCCTTCGTTTCCCAGGCAATGAAGGACACAACCGGAGGATCCTTTGCAGCCTCGGAGGAGGATGCAGCTTCTAAAATGAGACACAGCTATAGTCTTTGTTATTACTCTGGAATGAAAGTTTTTTCTTAGACCTATCACCCTAGAAGATAGCAACTTTAACATTTTAGTCAGTCAGTACACAATGTAACTACAGAAAAGTTGAGCTTTAAATAGGAAAACAATCAAAACACCTTTCTGAATTGTTTTTTTGAGCGAGATGCTAATGGTCTAATTCGATTCAATGATTTATGCTAAGCTAAGCTAAAAGTGCCAGACCTGGAGATCGACTGAAGGAATTTAAAAAATGGTAAAACTCAACTGTAAAACCCTGAGGGGAGTTGTAAAATGAGCTTATTTGCAAACAAAAGTGGAGTGTTCCTTTAAATATGCAATGGAATTCCGAGAAGTGTCCTCCTATACGGCTGTGACGCATTTAAATGGCAAACTTGCTAGTCAAAAATGTTACATCAGATATGCTAAGGTTAGCTATGATTTTTTTAATGCCACTCACACCTTCACTTAAAAGAGGTGGGACTTACCTGAGGCACGCTGTTTCTGAGATCATAATGTTTTTCAAGAAATGACAGGAATTTAGGCGATGGTCTATCGTACGCCATCTGCTCAGGCTCCACCTGTTTGTGCTGTTTAATCAGAGAATATTATCAGAAACGGAAAACATGAGTCACAAAAACAAACAGGACTCTTTGTAAGTACAATACAGACAGGTTTTTGCACAAAAAGGCATCTCAAATGAAACAATTAAAAAGTATATATACTTTATCTACGTAATCAAACTTTTCTCACTCCCAAGCTCAAACCTGTTTGACCTTCTTTTAGTTTTATCTTTAAACTAGATATTTGAAGGAATGTTTTTGCTGCTCTTTAATATCTGGAAAAAAAATAATAGTATAATAGTAAAATATACTCTGTATATCATTACTTTGTACTCTCTCTCTCCCTCTCTCTCTCTCTCTCACACACACACACACACACACAAAATAGTTAGGTTGAGGAAAAATATTCAAGTTTTAAAATACTCTTATTTGCATGTCTGCATGTACATACCTGCACTCAGAAAGTTTGAAACACTTAAAAATAGAACAGTGTTTCTCTTCACTGACCACTAAATTGCCTTGATAGGGAGTTTTCAAAATGTGTTTATGCATCTGCCTTATTTAAATAATTTTGAAGCTTAATAATAAGCTTTTAAAGCTCATTATTACCCGATCTAAGTGTATTTAAAATCAAACACATGGACACATAGGGAAAAATAAAAGAGCACTTGGAAATGCTCAGTTTCTGTGTATTTACAGAATTTACTAGGTACAGACTAGTTTGCTTTATTCTATAAATATATATAAGATTTTTTTTAAGTCAGCATACACTGACCGGCCACTTTATTAGGTACACCTTAATAGTACTGGGTTGGACCCCCTTTTGCCTTCAGAACTGCCTTCTTCCTTCGTGGCATAGATTCAACAAGGTAGTGGAAATATTTTGGTCCATCTTGACATGATAGCGTCATGCAGTTGTTGCAGATTTGTCAGCTGCATATCCATGATGCGAATCTCCCATTCCACCACATCCCAAAGGTGCTCTATTGGATTGAGCTCTGGTGACTGTAGAGACCATTTGAGTACAGTGAACTCATTGTCATGTTCAAGAAATCAGTCTGAGATGATTCACGCTTTATGACAGGGCGTGTTATCCTGCTGGAAGTAGCCAACAGAAGATGGGTACACTGGTCACAGGGATGGACATGGTCACCAACAATACACAGGTAGGCTGTGGCATTGACACAATGCTCAATTACTACTAATGGGCCCAAAGTGTGCCAAGAAATCAAGACTCGTCAGACCAGGCAACGTTTTTTCCAATCATCTACTGTCCAATTTTGGTGAGCCTGTTTGAATTGTAGTCTCAATTTCCTGTTGGGAAGGTACCCCTTAGCTGACAGGAGTGGCACCCAGTGTGGTCTTCTGCTGCTGTAGCCCATCCACCGCAAGATTCAACGTGTTGTGCGTTCAGAGACGTTCTTCTGCATACCTTGATTGTAACGAGTGTTTATTTGAGTCACTGTTACCTTTTTATCAGCTTAAACTAGTCTGGCCATTCTCCTCTGACCTCTGGCATCAACAAGGCATTTGCGCCCACTGAATTAACGCTCACTGGATATTTTCTCTTGTTCAGACCATTCTCTGTAAACCCTAGAGATGGTTGTGCGTGAAAATCCCAGTAGATCAGCAGTTTCTGAAATACTCAGACCAGCCTGTCTGGCACCAACAACCATGCCACATTCAAAGTCACTTAAATCACCTTTTTTTATCCCATTCTGATGCTCGGTTTGAACTGCAGCAGATCGCCTTGACCATGTCTACACGCCTAAATGCATTTAGTTGCTGCCATGTGATTGGCTGATTAGAAATTTGCGTTAACAAGCAGTTGGACAGGTGTACCTAATAAAGTATTTTTAATTGTTCATGAAGTTTTTTGGGGGGATATTTTAGTTTGAAAATCATACAAAATGTGCTTTAATACTGCCATTTACGGCATTATTTTTGCAGAACATGACAATTGGTGAGAATAACATGTTTTAATTTGTTGTAAAAATCAAGGTTATCCCAGCAATCAATGATTTCTTAATTCTGAAGTCACAACACTGGTAGTGTGTTGTCTACAAATAAATATAAACATGTCTAAAAACACAGCACATTTCTGTCAACGTGAACAATTGTGATTTTATAAAGCAAATCTCTAAATATTATTTAAACTGCGACAAAATGTCCTCAGTAGTTTACATAATGAAAAACTATACCTAATTTAAATCATGAATGTAAATCATAAATCCAAAGAATGTTTAGAACTTGTCGGTGCATTTTGATGACGCAGAGGAATGGAATGTAAACAGGTACACATTTTTGTACATCTGGAAATGTTCTCTTGAAATGTTGCAAGACTGTCCCTATTTTGGAACAAACTAACTGACTTTACGTACAATAATCACACCTACTGCTTTCAGTTCTCCATGTACAGTCAGGTCCAAAATTATTCATAACCTGGGGTAAGAATAACTTCTGGCTTGACTATATATATGAATAATTCCATGCTTGATCGTATGTTCATCACACAAAGCAACAGCTTCAGATTAAGTGACTGAAAATGCAGTTTATGATGCCTCAAATAACAGCCAGTACATTCCTGTCATTAGAATTACCACAATTATAAACAGTAAAATGTGAGATACATGACAAATCTTTTGTTTATGACTTTTACATTTAGGAAAAATTATGCGTGAAGGACACGATGAGATGCAAATGTGGTAAATAACTTGCTTTTGTGTGTTGTTATTGTATTTTGTGTGTTGTTATTGTATCATACATAATGTTACATTCAAGCTGCTGGAGATTGACAGCTTGAAAATCCACTTTTCTGGTATGGGTATAGTTACTTCACATAACGTCAAGATTTTACCATATAAACCAGCAACAGATTAATCAGTTTTTCGACGTCACCCACTTCACCTAACCTGATTTCACCAAGTAGGACATGTTCTTGGGTTAACACACATGTTGATCCAGAACAACATTCCAATCAACCAATCAGAATTAAGTAATACCATTTATGTTGTTTAGGCTTACGGTTAGGTTTATACTGTTCTACATGATTGTTCAACTTTTATTACCTTCTGATTTTGGGAATAATTTACAGTTATCGTTGGGACTAGGGGTAAGGAATAGGTGGACTACATTTTCAAACAAAAATAATGTTTCAGGATCAACATAGATGTTAATCCAGGATCGCATTGTACTTGGCAAAATCATGACGTGCCACCATTTCAGCACTTCATACATAAACATTAAAGGGATAGTTCACCTAAAAAATTAAATGATTAATTGATTAAGTGATGATTCCATCATCACTTACTCACCGTGACTTATTTTGTTTATTTTGTTATGTTGCATTGAACACAAAAGAAGGCACATTAAAGAATGTTGGAAACCAGTAACCATTGACTCCCATTGATTTTGTTTCTCCTACTATGGATGTCGATGGTTACCGGTTTCTAACATTATTCAAAACATTTTTTTCAACATAACAACAAAAACTCAAACTGGTTTGGAGACTGACTTTGACCACTCCAATATGTTAAGCCTGGCTCACATTGTGCGCTTGTACTGTAGCAAGTCAGACTGCATGAACATGATCACCATGCAAGCCAACATTTCCTCCAGAGTTTCATGCAATTTTGGGTGTCGCATTTTACATTTTTTTACTTTAACTGCAGTTCGGCAGTTACACTGTCATTCAGGAACATTTAAATAATAAAACCAGGAAGAAAAAAACATCAGATTTGGCGCTCCTATTGGCTAAGATCTTACAGTGTGACATGGCAGCCATGTTCATGCAGTCTGACATGATACAATTTTTAGAATTATTTAAAATATATATATATAAAAAATACAAAAATAAAATAAAATAAATATTTAAAAAAATAAATAAAATTTAAAAAATAATAATAATTTAAAAATATATATATAATAATAAAATAATAAATAAATTAAAAAATAATAATAATAAATAAATAAATAAATAAAAAATAAATAAATAAAAAATAAAAAAATCGCACATTGTGAGCCAGCCTTCAGACAACTAAATCATTGTGTCTGAAATCGCACAGTGTGATCCGGGCTTTAGCCAGCTTCAATATAGTGACCCTTAGAAACAGCATCTGTGTGTGTATCTCTAGGTCCAATAGATCCGTAAACCTTAATGCACATAAAAGCTTGATGGACAAAATGGTTTTTCAGCACAGTGATTTGACTGGCTATTTAGACTCTGGAAATGAAGATAAGATTTCAAACAGGCATTAAGGCGGCCCTTCAGACTTAATGGATGAATCCCATTAACCAATTTCATGTTTTTTTATTGACCTTATTTCTGATGTACGAGCGGGTGCAGCCATTTGAATAATTTTGGCTGGAGACTTCCGATCTCATTCACTTCCATTGAATATATGGGACGTTAAAAATAGATTGTTGTAATGCTTCATGTTGGAAACTGATAATTTCTGATTATATTATTCTACTTTTTATCTATCCGTTTGTTAAGTCGTGACATATGGAATACTGTGTCCGGGTCCAAGCCGCTACTCATTTGAATTGAGAAAATATTAGTTTATGGTCCTATAACAAATTAAAGTGAATTTTCAGCAATAAGATCCAATGGACGGCTGATTGCTTTCGTTCCAAAATGGCAAAATTTCAGGGCTGTTGCTGGGTGCTGCTGTTGCAATAGAACGTTCTATTGAGTGTCGTCTCTTGGTGATTCTAAGCTTTTTGTCTATAGTCATGAACACACTTCTGCTCTTTATTATTCTTAGTCATTTCTCCCATAGGCAACTGAATCGGAAGTACTAAAACAATCACAAAAACTAGCAAATTTGCGCATTGCAATATAAGGTTAATAGCAATTTATGCTGCATGTTGATGCTAGAATGGTTTTAGCACGTCATGATTTTGCTAAGTACGATGGGATCCTGGATTAACATCTATGTTGGTCCTGGAACATCATTTTTATTCGGAAATGTAGTCCACCTATTCTCTACCTCTAATCCCAACCATAACCGTAAATTATTCACATAATCAGAAGGGATTAATAGTTGGATATCAATCATGTAGAAGTGCATAAACCTAACCGTAAGCCAAACTTAACATAAACGGTAAATAAATTCCTTAATTCTGATTGGCTGATTGGAATGTTGTTCCAGGATCAACATAAACGTTAATCCAGGAACATGTCCTACTTGGTGAAATCAGGTTGACGTATGGTTCTAATAGACGCTGAAGACATTCTTTAAAACCTACTTTGTGTAAAAATCACATGTAATTCAACAAATCACGCGTACGACTCACTTTCAGCATGAAGTCAAAGAGCTCGGAGCCGTAACCATGTCTCTGCAGGGTCTCTGTCACATAGAAATCCAGCACACACAATGGCTCGGTCTCCAAATGCGCCCCCCGTTGGTCCTAAAAGCAATTACAGCATACAGAGCAGCATTGAAGGATCTGTTTTAAAAAGTGTGCACTCAGGCATCAAGTGAGATTTAATTACAAAGTCGATAATGAGGGAACACTTACAAGTAAAAAGAGCTTCTTGTAGCCAACCTTCAGAAATCCAACTATAGCACCCCTGCCTCTGTTAAAAACAACAACAACAAAACAAAAACAGGAAGAGGGTTGTTGGTAACAGCAGAAGTGGACGTGTTTATATGTAATGGAAACGGAAAAACAGGAAGGAGAGAGGTCAGTTGTATTGACTTATAAATAGATTGAATCTAAAGCATGGGGTGGGGGAGAAAGAGAAAGCTATCAGACCCGTTCTGTTCTCCATCTTTCAGGAGGTAGAGATGATGTCTGTTGGCCTGGAGCTTTGCAGCACTGGTAATAGGCGCAGGCAGCTGCTGGGCCTGAGAAGATAAACACACACACGTACAAATACACACAGAAAATAACATGATGATAAACTGAACTGGCACTGACTGACATCTGCAAGCTCAAGAAGAGACAAAAGATGTTATTACCTTAGAGGAAGCTTTGCCAAGCTCGTCTATAATTGTGGTGACCTGTGGAAGAGGATCTGGTCTGAAGAACAAAAAGCAGATATGTTAGGAATTTCACAGGCAGAAGTATTAAAATGACAATGCGTGCTTAAAATAACATATATGTAGGTCACAGCGTACACTATATTTAGATTTGCAATATATTTGAGCAATTTTCCATTAGCAAATATTGACGTCATCGAATGGAAAAAAAAATTAAAATTTCCTTTTACTTCACTATGGTGTTGACATATAGCATATTAAACTGGGATTGGGTCATGTTAAATGGCTTGTCCTACTTTCCTAATAAGCCAATAGATTGTCGTTACATCATATTATTGAATCATGATTCGCTGATTTGTTCCAGGGGGAGGGACTTGTTCATTTCAGATGAGTCTTAAAGGGATATTTCTCTGAAAGATTTACATTTTTTGTTAATTTACTACCCTCTAGTAATCTAAGAATCTTATTCAAGTTCTTATTAAGTGAAATAAATGGTATGTTCTTTTTCTCTGTTATTCGCAGACAATGTTGTTTTGTTGGCTTCATCAAACATGGACCTTCAGCACTGGGGCGGTTTGCTGTCGAGTGTGACGTGGCTGGGATGAGACTCAGCACCTTCAAGTCCGAGGCCATAGTGCTCCACCAGAAAAAGGTGATTGGCCATCTCCAGGTTGGAAGAAAGTCCTTACCCCAGATGGAGGAGTTCAAGTATCTTGGGGTTTTGTTCATGAGTGAGGGAAGGATGGAACGTGAGATTGACAGGCGGATTGGTGCAGCGGCAGCAGTACTGCGGTCAATGTACCGGTCCGTTGTGGTACAGAAGGAGCTGAGCCGAAAGGCAAAGCTCTCGATTTACTGGTCAATCTACGTTCCTACTCTCACCTGTAGTCATGATGTTTGGGTCATGAGCGAAAGGACAAGATCTTGGATACAAGCGGCCCAAAATGAGTTTCTCTCACATGGTGACAGGGCGCACCCTTACAGATAGGGTGAGGAGCTCTGTCACCCGGGAGGAATTTGGAGTAGAGCCGCTGCTCCTCCACATCGAAAGTAGCCAGCTGAGGTGGCTCGGGCATCTATTTCGGATGCCTCCTGGACGCCTACCTAGGGAGGTGTTCCAGGCATGTCCCACCAGTTGGAGGCCTGGCGGAAGACCCAGAACATGCTGGAAGGACTATGCCTCTCGGCTGGCTTGTGAACGCCTTGGGATTCCTTCAGATGAGCTGGAAGAAGTGTCTGGGGAGAGGGAAATCAGGGGCTCTCTCCTAAGACTGCTGCCCCGCGACCCAGCCTCGGAAAAGCGATTTGAAATGAATGAATGAATGAATGAATGAATGAATGAACTTGGAAAATAGTCTGTAAAGTCTAGGTCGGATACGCGGCCGGCCGGAAGTGCAATATGCGCATCAATATTGCAGCATTTTTCTATGACAGTGTATAACAATAATTAATATTTTTGCAGTACTGTTACGGTTGGTTTATTGAGAACTTTAAAAAATAATATAAATAACTATTCTCAACAACCAAAATAGTTCTGAGAAACAAGTTCCTGTTTCAAAATGACATACAATATATATAGATACAATTTCAAATATGAGCTGACACTGTTTTTATACTTTTTATTTATCTAAGTCAACAGAACCCATATAAGCACAAGAAAGTAAACTTTTAATGATAAATAAAACATACACATCCTCCCTCATCATTGTAAACAAACAGTGTCAGCTCACGTTTGAGTTTGAGTTATTAAACAACATTCATAATAATAAAAATACCTTAAAGTAGGGCTGGGTGATATGGCTAAAATGCAGTCTTGATAATTATTTTCCATATTGAATGATAATGATATATATTTCGATATCAGTTGTTAATGATTCCAGTCCAGATTTAAAAGAGCAACCCAACAATGACTGAAGCCACAAAAATTAGAATTAGAACATATTTTCGGCTGATAAATAATCAGTGGCCGAAAATTCTATGCATCACTAATATAAACACAATTCTAGATTCCCAATATTGTGCATTTCTGCTTTATGATTGGCTCTTAGATCAGTAGAGCAAAAACGTCCAGAGCTTATCATAGTTCATAGCCCATCATATCATATCATAGCCTAGCTTAATGCATGTTCAAGAACCACATGTGTGCATTTTGTTTAGTCTGTGTATACCCCTAATGAGTGAACAGCCATTGAACAGAATAAAAAGACAAAAGGATGTGCATGCAAATATATTCTTGAAACTATAACATTACAATTGAATCACTGAAGAAACATGGACTATTTTGAGGATATGTTTAGTACATTTCTAGACTTTAAACGTCCCGCAACTTTAAACTTGTGTTTATGTAGAGTCAGAGAGCTCTCAGATTACATCCAAAATATTTTAATTTGTTTTCGCTGTCGCCACTGGCTTGCATGGTTCAGGATCTGTAGAGCTGCGCATCGTTGGATTTGCTCTTCAATATTTGGACTCTCAGTAGTGATTATTAAACCCCACTGAACTGAGCTAAACTGAACTGAACTTAAACACTACAAACTGAACTACACTGTTCCTATTTACTATGACCTTTTATGTGAAGCTGCTTTGACACAATCTACATTGTATAAGCGCTATACAAATAAAGGTGAATTGAATTGAATTTTCTGGAGATAAACAAAGATGAACGACATGAGGGTGAGTAATTAATGACAAAATTTTCATTTTTTGGGGCAACTATCCCTTTAAAATCTGCTAAAAGTCATTCTTGCTAATGAATTTGCTAAAAAATGTCTTGCTGTAATTGTCCAGCAGACATATTGATGACATTATATTAAATGCACAAAGTCTAAAAGCTGCAAAATCAACATTTTGATTTAAGTGCTGGAAATAAAAATTTGGTTAATTAAAAAAATTTAAATCGGTAAATGCTGCTTTTAATGTATTGATTGCTAAGCTGACAAAATACCACAAATTCCAGCCTTTACTGTTTCTATAATTAAAATGTTTTGCTTAAAAAAGTTATCAGTTTTCTTGGATTCCTCAGAGGTTATTGAATTCATGACCTGAATAACCCATCAGAAATTATCCTTTTGTTTCAAGAAGCTGCCACAGCGTGCCTTTTTAATAAGCATTTAATATTTCTTTATCTACATGTATGTTTAATTTAGGTTTAAATGTACTTTCAGCATAAAAGTCAAGTGTGTTAAGAATCAATATAGGGCTTTATGAATACAATACATCATTTAATTATACATTTAACGGTCTATCTGTCGTGGTGTGATTTCTTAAAGCGTTGTATATTTCTTATAGTGAAGTCCATGGCTGTCTTGCTGAATCAGCAATGTTCAGATTAAACCAATGGCAGATTATAACAGACTGATATCACATTTCTTATTTACACAAGGCAGCATTAGCATTATCTGACGTCACGCTTCTACTATACAGCAATATGCTTATTATTAGCCCACAGCAAAGATATTACAAAGATGATCTGGACAAAATACTACATCTGTCCTAATAACACACTATCCTAACCCCCTACTGGCAGCAATGCATGTACAAAAAACAAGCAGTGCTGTCAGTCACATTTACAAGACAAAAGCATGTTGCGAACCAGATTCCACCCATTTCTCGTAGCTGACATTAGAGAATACATTAACTTACCTCCCATACGCTTTCCGACCTGCACTCAAGTTACTATCCAACACTGAAATCCTCTCGGGGAAAAGCGCATTCAGATCGTAAGGGAAATCCATTGCAGATCTCAAATCTAAAGATAATAAACTCCCTAATGCCCCTGCTGCAGATTCGGATGCATTTATCACAGCGGATATCGATTCTCACTGCATCACTGGCCTGCACTTCAAATATAGCAGATCCACATTAGTGCCGCTTCATTAGCACACAGATGTAATAGCGGTCTTATCAATGCTGCTTCTGTCCTTCCATTGTGTTTGTGTGTCACTCCCTTGTGCTGGACGAGCGCTAGTGATCCGCCGTAGTGCTGTTAAAACACACGCCTGCTGCATTCAAGACGCCAAAATACCGCTAAAGTCTCACAACAGCAGACACAAATATTTAAGGGTTAATTTTATAGATCTGAAATCGAGATGATAATGATAATAATAAGAATAATTATGAGAGTAGGACAAATTTGCTGCTTCTGATTTATTTCCGTTTCCTCTTGGCAACGACGCGTGGTACTGCTGCATAGCAACCAAACATATCTATTAGCAAAAGTGATTATAAAATTACACGGACTATTCATTGTTATGTATTTTAAAAGTGTCAAGATGTATACAGTATGTGTTTATTAAGAGGTTGTAATGTTTGAAAAAAAAAAAAAAATATATATATATATATATATATATATATATATATATATATATATATATATATATATATATATATATATATATATATATATATATATATATAGACCAGTCCCTTTATTAATCTGGGGTCGCCACAGCAAAATGAACCACCAATTTATGCTCTTCCAGCTGCAACCCAATCACTGGGATATATATTCTAGCGATTAAATTATACATCGATAAATTATATATCGAACAGAAATGTCATACATAAAAATACTTTACCAAAAAAAAAATAAAAAATACTTTTCAACATGGTCGAAAATGGAGTTGGATGAAGCATAAGCTTATTTTCCCACCCCATTACTACAAACATCATTCGTCAGTCGTCTATTACTTAAACTTATTCTTTTACTTATCTCTTCTTTTTACATGAGACATATGAGCTTTGCATGAGACATATTTTATCCTTTTGGCATCTTTGACATATTATGTTTGATTTGAAAATAAAAAGAAGACCTAAGGAAATAAATCATGAAAATGACTTACATTTCATGATTTTATTATTATTAATATTTTATTGTATCTAGCTGAACATACAAACAAAATGGTACATACTTACAATATTACATACTGACATCTCAAGGTTGAGTAATATAATAGGCAAACATAATATGCATCTCAAGAATAAAAAATAACTGTTTTTAAATAAATAAATATAATAAAGGGGCTTTGAAAATTATATTTGCTTATAAAAGTCCAGAAAAGAGATAAGCTTAAGGGGTTTTTTATCATTCACCAATTTTACAGATGTGCAAAGAAGTTTTACCTCATTCAACCACTGATTAAAGTTAATAGTAGATTTGAACCATCTGTATTTGTGAATAAATAATTTTCCCAAACATAACAGAACATTGACAGCAAAATGAAATTCTGTTTTCAAGGACGATACCAAACTTAACTGTCTTTACTGTGAGGGAAGGGAAATGTATATTCCTGGCCCATTACCACGTCTGAACCTCTGACCAAAAGGGAAGCACCATGTCACAATGAAATGAAAACATGTTTCAAACTCTCTAACTCTTTTTCACAAAAAACACACAATGATTCACATCTAAATTGAATTTAAATCTTAAAAATTCGTTGGTATGTTAAATCTCATATAATATTTTAAAGCTCACCTCCTTAACTTTACGAGGAAGGGGGAAAGACAAATAATCTGTCCTTATTCTTTTAATTTCAACATTGTTAAAATCTTTAAATAGGATTTCTCTTTTAATTAGATTTGGAAACTGTGACTGTAAAATTAAGTTCTTAATGATTTTGTTAGTGCATCACAGAAAGCATAACCATTGATAGACAGTTATAACATAAAATATATTCTTTAAATAATGACCTTAAAGCTACTGGAATGACCCTAATCATTTTATTACAAAGCTTTACAGTACATTACAACTGAAATTTCTTACAAAACTCTCTATGCAGTAGCAAAATGCCATTATCGTCCAAAAAATGTGCAACTGCCCAAATCCTTAAATTTCGTGTAACATTTGCAAGAAGAATATTTTATTTTCATGCAGGCAGATATTCCGCTACCCTGACCTTCTGCAGCATTAGGACCCTTTTAAATGTTCTTGCGTACACGCTGCATGATCTTTCATTATGCGGATGTTTGCGGGCTAGGAGGCATCGATAAATTGGTTCCTTTTCGTATTAGTGAAAATATCTTTGGTTTGTTTTATATTATATACGCACATTTACTATGAAAATGTTGATGGTCTGTGCGTTTGCCTGAAACCATTATCTGTAAAATAACTGACGTTGACTGCTCACGGCCTCTCCCTCGTGGTCGTAACTCCATTTAGTTAAGCATTTTAATCGAATATGACTTGAAAATGTTTTAGTCCGTTTTTGAAAATGCCTGCTGCTTATGAATATTGTTGTCAGAAACCAAAGGCCAAGGTCGGAAACGGCAAATGCAGTTTTCTTGTAAGTAAAAAACATTTTTTTTTCAGGGGTGTTCAGATTGATAACAATATATAAACTTATTGTAGAATTTTTTTGGGGTAAAATGAAAAATCATTTGAATTATAAGTAATTAGTAAATTATCAGTTGTACTTAACAATTTTATCAACATGAATCCATTTAGTCTTTTAACGTTTAGGGTGAGGGTCTTTCTAAAAGATTGGAGACCCCTGTATTGTTTTACTGCCTGTTATGATGAATCTTTAGACTAGAGTCTCTGATTTAATCATGAAGCTCTTCACAGTGCACTGAACGCATGCAGTTCTAGTCATTTGGGAGTTTTGTTTTGACTTGAATGTGCCTAAAACGTTCATTTTACCTTTACAGGTTGGATGGCAGATAGCCGATGCCAATTGTTGACAACCATTATGTAAGCATTACTTTTCCAATTAAAACCTTTTTATCAAAGACAGCAATTTGCCATTATTGCATGTAATGATGAATCATTTGACTAGAGTCTCTGATTTACCCATGAAGCTCTTCACAGTGCACTGAACATGCAGTACTGCTTATAATGGATTTGTTTTGGCTTGAATGTTTCTAAATGTTAATTTTCACAGGCTGGACGAGAGAAATTGAGGCTGGTAGATGATGCCAACAGTTGACGACCAATCGGTAAGAATTAATTTTCAACCAAAACTTTCATTCCAAGAAGGCAAATTGTGTTTTAGCCAATTATTGCATGTAATGATGAATCAATTGACTAGAGTCTCTGATTTACCCATGAAGCTCTTCACAGTGCACTGACACATGCATCATTGCTTATAATGGATTCTGTTTTTGGCTTGGATATTTCTAAATGATAAATTACCTTCACAGGTTGGATGGAAGAAATTAAGGCCAGTAGATGATGCCAACAGTTGACGATCAGTTGGTAAGATTTGCCTTTCCAATGGAAAAAAATTCATTCAAAGAAAGCAGTGGCCTTTAGCCAAATACTGCCTGTAATGATGAACCATTTGACTAGAGTCTCTGATTTACCCATGAAGTTCTTCACAGTGCACTGAACACATGCAGAACTGTTTATGATGGATTTTGTTTTTGGCTTGAATATTCCTAAATGTTTAAATACCTTCTCAGGTTGGATGAGAGAAATTAAAACTTGTAGTTGATGCCAACAGTTGACAATCAAATGGTAAGAATTGCTTTTTCCACTGGAAAAAATACTGAATTAAAAAAGCACTTCCTTTAGCCGAGTGTTTCTCAACCATGTGCCTGGAGGACCACCAACTGTGCATTATTTGGATGTCTCCTTTGTCTGTCACACCCATCACAGGTCTTTCAGTCACTGCAAATGAGCTGATGATCTGAGTATGGCGTGTTTGGTTAAGGAAACATGGAATATCTGCAAGGATGGTGGTCCTCCTGGAACATGGTTAAGAAACACTGCTTTAGCCAATTATTGCATGTAATGATGAATCATTTGACTAGAGTCTCTGATTTAACCATGAAGCTCTTCACAGTGCACTGAACGCATGCAGTACTGCTTATAATGGATTTATTTTTGGCTTGAATATTCCTAAATGTTAAAATACCTTCACAGGTTGGATGAGAGAAACCAGTTGCGTTGTAGCAGATGCCATCATTCAGCTAACAATAGGTAATTTAAGTTAAAGCCTTTTGTACATTATTGCATGTCAAGATAAACCATTTGACTAGAGTCTCTGATTTCCCCATGAAGCTCTTCATAGTGCACTGAACACATGCTGTACAAAATAATGAGTGGTTTGTTGTGGCTTGAATGATCCTGAATGCTTAAATAACTTTCACAGTTTGGCTCAAACTGAAGCTGCCAGATAGCTGATGCCAACCATACACAGCCAATGGGTAAGAATTAGTTTAAGCAAAATCTTTCAAAGAAATGCCATGTTATGATGAGTCTTTAGACTAGAGTCTCTGATTTCTCCATGAAGCTCTTCACAGTGCACTGAACACATGCAGTACTGCTTAAGACTAATTTGAAGTGGCTTGGATGTTTCTAAAGTGTAATCACTTTCATAGGTTGAATGGAACAAAAGCCTGCTGGCTGATACCGAGTTGACACAATGGGCAAGAAAGATCGTCAACGAAAGCTTCACAATTAGGGTACATTTACACAGCAACTGTTTTTTGATAGTTTGTATTTCTGAAAGGTTTCACTTGTAGAAGACAACAGTGAAAAAGATCCCCATTCACTTATCAGTGAAAACAATTGAAATTCAGCATTTCAGACTGGTAGTTGATTTAAATGTTGCACGTGCAGAATCACTTTTTTTTTTTTTTTTTTTTTTTTACACTCTTAGTAACCATTATTTCCAATAAATTGAACTCTTTATTTGAAATGTGTATTTTAAGGCCCCTGCTCACATGTAAACGAACAAAGATTTAAATTTTTAGTCATTTTAACAAGCATTTGTCCATTAATGGTCAGTTGCATGTAATGAGTATTCATAAAACTAGAGTTTCTCTCTTTTCAAGGTTTTCAACTTCAGGGTTCGAAGCCAACATGGATGTGTTGGATCCATGAATCTGCTTAAAGGTTGGTGTTTTGACCAAACAGCTGATTATCTGTAATGTGCAGTGATGATTCCATAGACTAGAGTCTCTGATAACAACATGAAGATCTACACATTTCTCTGAGCACAGCTTTAGATTATTAACATGTAGAGAACTAAGAACTTTTGATTATTGGATTTTATTTTGTTTTTAGGTTGACGAGATGCCAGTGATGGGATGCTGCATACACTTGAATGCAGAGCCGTGTAAATACTGGTTCAGTAAACCTAGCTCTTTTTCTTGTGTTAATGATGACTGCGTTTGTTCGGTTCCACTGAAACTCAATGAAGTAACTTTCTCGCGGCGCACTGAAACACTGACAGACAATGCACAAACTTTTATTTTCATGTCTTGTCGTCTAATACAATTTTGTTTTGTTTTAAGGATGTGACCGAAGAGGAGCTGTGACCGGTTTGCTGCACAATGGTGAATTAAGCTAATGTGTATCAATTTAAATGCTTGTTTAGTGGCATCCAGTAGACTGTTTGAGTTAATTGATCATTTTCAGTTTTATAAACTGCATTTTCATTTGAGTTGTACTTGCTTTTAATAAACATCAGAATAACAGTGAAAAGTTGTCCATGGTGTTTTTTTGTTTTTTTTTTCATATTTTTGATCCTGAATAGTCAAATAAAATATTGCATATGGTTTTAACTGTTAGTCATCCATAATATTCTTAGGCTGCAATTCTTTTCCAAACTTATGAACTGGGTTATTTATTATGTATTTAATTATATGATCACTTTGTATTGGCATATTTGTATTCACGTCAGTGTAGATTTGATTGTTAATTCGCGAAGGACTTTTATTATGGAAACGTGCTTTTTCACACCCCTAATCTTACATGACTTCACGTAACGTTAACTAGAGACGCCGCTACATATTCACATGTCTGCGACTAGTAGTGTATTAAGTGCGTACCGCCCATAAGAAGGACTTTATATGTCCAGATGTACTGTCACAAATCTCAAGAGTGAAGGTCGTTTTGTTGCGATGACATGATGTGACCGGGTTGTGCACGTAAGTACTGCGTAGCGACGCCCGATTAGGGAATGAATTGTCTAATGAGTCGGATCGTTTGAGTGAACCAGTTGAAGGGGTTTACGGGGTTCGGTTCAACAACTCAGAAGTACCTTTCCGGAGTACATTTTTATAAATATATGTTTAAAGTAGAAATTAATGTTATAAATAATTTTGAAATGACAAAAGGCTCATAAGAGTTTACCTGCCTTTCATGAATATTATCATTGATCCATGTAATTGTAAAAAAACGTCTACTAAATCCTCACTGAATACGTTAATCCCAGCACTATCCGTATGCATATGGTTTTATTCGGATGTTCAAGCAATGACTGCCTGTAAGTTGCTTGTGATGTCAATGTAAAGAATTCCTACTGAATTGGTAAACTAAACCAGTTCATTAAAATACGCCGTTTGAAAGAGTCGATTCGCGGAAACGAATCAAACTGATCATTCCTAGTCAAGTAAACTAGCTCCAGCACAAGTTGAGACAACACGACGGCAGTTTGCGTTTTGTGTTAAAAAGAAAAGCTTATGAACTTCGTTGGTTTGTGTTTTTTGCCTGTCGTCGAGCTGTTTATTTGCTGTTAAAGTTTGATCACGTCTATACCGGGTGTTAGGGAACAGGTATGTGAAGCTGGCTTCGATAAGTGTAAACAACTGGTTTTCACCTATAGCATAGGGGCTGTAATCTCTGGAAGATATACCTGCCTGCATTTAAAGCCAACAAAACTAAAGATTTCTCGTCGTAGGTATGTTTGATTTATCTTGTCAAAAGCGATTCGCCATTTGACATCAATACAGTTTAGCATTTCAAGTTGTGGAGACGATCCTGGATGTGGAGCTTGCTCAGACATGCTAACAGACGCTGTTTCGCCTGAGGATAATGCTGTTTGAGGCCAAGCAATGCTACCACGGTGATTTTTTTTTAGCATGTTTGTAATTTATATTCATATTACATTCTCTACCTGGCATTGAGTTTTTGGCACGGGTGTGGCCCTTGTGTAGTTTACACTTCATTTGTGCTAATACAAACACGTCGTAATACAGGTCTGTTGAGGTGTCATTGCTAATGCCCGTGTCAGTATAAAACTTTCTTAAGGAAATACTAAAAAGCTTTTTTATTTAAAACCTTTAATAGCCATATTAATTTGTGTTACCCGTCGATATTATTGCATTACTGCTCTAACTTGGTTAATTACAGTTGTTTGCCTATAGATTTGTACTCACTGACACTTTATAGATGTTCTAGCGTTTTAGTTAACGTTAACCCCCTTTGTGCATTGTAAATTGACATTTTTCATAGTTGAACAAACACTATTATACATTTTAAAAGAAACTACTATTTCAGTATTTTACTTATAAATTTAAAACGCTACTTGCTTCTAGTCAGTTAATTGTGAAATTCGCTAGTTGAAAATTGAATTTCATAACATTTAAGCTTCAACATGACCGCAGTTGTAGGACGAGTTTGGGGGTGGGTCAGTCCAGCAAATCTTTATTCGTCTTGGGGCAGTAGGACCAAACCAGAGACACCCGTCACCATTAAACATGAAACAAAAAGCAGGTGGAGTTTATGGGGACTGACTTCCTTGGTTTGGAGGGGTGAGAATGCCAAAAAGGACCAAAAGACAATCACTGAGGAATTCTGGGAAACCCAGGAGCATTTCAAGCCTTTGGAAGTAGAGGAGCTTCGGGCATTGAGGCCTGATTTAGAGACTGAGAAGGTTGTGGTGCAGAGCTCCCCAAGCTGGTGGAGGCGAATGCTTCCCTCCAGATACTTTTTTTGGCCCCGGTGGTCATCGTCGTCATCCACCAAACTTCGTCAGCAGAAATGTGCTGGGTGGAATGAAGGGACATGGGACAGTGATGAAGTTGATGGAGAATCAGACTACGGGACGCCCCCGCCATCTCCTATGCCACTGTCCCAAAAGGCAGCATTCCGATTCTTCTCTCGCTCGTGGACAGGGAACATCATGCCTGAACATTATGACATTTGTTTTAATTTCCTCCGACATCTTTTTGACTTATTCGTAGTAGGCTTCCTGAGTACTGTATCCCCTCCAACCAAGGTCATTTTGGACGTGCTGGGGGTGCAGGGGGCACTGAAGCTGTGGCTCCATGGGATGGCCATGTTTCTAGTGTCAGCTGTTGGAATGGCTGGACTGCTGTGGGTGGTACAGGAGTACCTGCTGCCGTTTGCTTTGATTTATGGCATAATTCAAGCAATGGTCATCTCTGTCAGTGTTCGTCAGAGTGAAGCTCTGGCAGAAGGGGACGATGGGAAAGGTGACGAAGAGGTCGCAGAGGGTGAGGAGGAACAAGCTGACATATGGGAGCAGAATGAACCACAGCAGACTGCAGATGAAAGCAACAAAGGAGTTAAAAAAAGAAGTTGAAGTCTTGGGAGAAGTTTATTTTGGGTAAGTAGTTTCTGGAAATGGATCGGTTTATTATATTATTTATGAAAGATATACAGTGAAAGCTGTTCAAACCATTTGCTAAGTCAAGGACTTTATTTCTAGTCATACTTGGGGTTGAATTGAACAAACTTTTAACACTAGGGAGACATTTTAATTGACAACAATGTTCAAAAAATGGAAAAGGTTTTTGGATAGACAACATTGTCCGAAAGAAACCACAGAAATGACAAAAACGTTTCATGCACTGGCACACACGTAGTCTTGTAGTCCATCATTGTTGTATTGTTTGTCAAGTACTTGCGCATGCCTATAGATTAAATACAGATGATGCCATCATTTTCAAAAAAATAGCATTTCTGTCATTTCCATCGAGGTGATACCTGTATCATTCTCAAATACTACCACTTTGAAATTTGTTTTTCCAAAGTTTGCATTTGCAACACTTTCAGCACGATACCTCCTTGAACACACCTCAAAATGTATGTTAATAACCTGTACGCTAGCTACACCATCAATGGCAAATAATCAGGTGGTACAGGTTGGATTTTTCCAAAACTGTACAAATTGTTCCACGAGTCGTTATGGAAACTATTTACCTTGTTTACTTTCACTGTAGTAACCACATAGCAATATGAAAAGGAAAAAAAACTTCCAAAAATTGCTTGGCATGACCCAGCAATCCTTATTTTCCACTGAACAATCAGTTATAAATTACCATTTGATTTTTGTAAAGCTGTTCCTCTGTCTCATGTTTTCTTATAAGACTCTTAAATTTAGCTGCAGGGCCTGTGGCTTCAATCTTCAGCCAGAGAAAAACAAGCGTGACATTATCAGAGAGCTGTGAAACCAGCTTGGGATTTTTAAACCATACATGATTTCCATTTCCAAGATTATATGATAATCTCAGTTTCTCTGGGATGCATTTTCAGAGACTTACTGACTGTTTAGGGGGTGCTACTATTGTTGGTAATGTTGGTAAAAAAAAAAAACATGTGTTTGTGACTAATAATAAAAGTTGTTTTGTTCACAGCAGAAATGATTTTTTTTAAGAACATTAACTATAAAAATCACAAATTTCATCATAAATTTAAAACAGCCACAGCTATATTAATAATAATAACCTTTTATGGTATTAAATATACAAAGCAAATTTGATATCTGGTATTTCGTCTGTCTAAATGAAAAGACAAAAACCACCTCCTAATATGTTTTTGGAAAGGTTCACTTCAGCTGCTAAACACCATCGAAGTACTATCCGCTTGTTAAAGTGTGAGGTCCCGCGAAGCAGCTTCTGGGTCCAATCGCCATACTGTATGGGGAGGCTCATCAAGTGGTAATGATTAATGTTTACAAAGCGATGTGTTACTTTTGAAAATCGCAATATATATTATATCCGTGCCTATTATCAGATGGCCAGAAAGTGATTTTTTTATTGTTAGAATATTGGTGTCTGTGAAGTCCAGAGACTGTTGTGTACACCATGATTTTATATTTAGTTCACTTTAATGGGTGATATGACAAAAAAGTGGTCATAAACAAATATTAGTTGCGGCTTGGACCCGGAAACAGTATTTATACGTCACGGCTTACTTAACAAGCGGATTGGTCCATAGTGATGATGTAATAAGCAGGTGTGGCTCTGGGGCTCCGCCTTCTTTGAAATTGGGCATTTAAAGTGTGCAAGCGTTTAAAGTAGCAGATGACAAATTGCAGTGTGTGCCTCTGTGTAGTAGTTACCTTTATTTATTGTGGATGTAAACGTGCTTAAATATCAGGGTGAATTATTATATTTTTTATCATAAATATGGCAGAATTGTCATTTGTGGATGAACTGTTCAAATATGAGGCTTTTCTGTTATTGCATCATGCATAAATATGGGATGATCTTATATGATTGATGTTTCCATCACAGGATGCTGACATACTGAAAACCGAAGATATTTCAACAAAGATTGCCACTTTCATCAGCACCGACCAACAAGTTTCTTATCAGCAATTGAAAAGCACCCTAAATGCACCAGCACCTCGTTTTCTCTCCACTGATGAACTTTTTTTTTTTCAGATTTAAAATATACATCTAATTTACCCCCCAAAAAATGTTTGCATATCCCACCAGCACAAGACGTGGATGAGGAAAAACACTAATATTGAAAAGCAACTATGACAACCTGCAGAAAAATGAGGAAAAAGTCACCCACAAAACTGAAGAACCAGCATTGAATGACTGATTGATTGTCAGGAATATTACAGAGACTTCGAATAGAATGCCACATGATTTCAAAGGCTTAACCAAGTTAAACAATAAGTTGATTTTATGTCCACGCTGTATGTACTGCACATCTGCATGTGTCACTTTAATCATAGCTGGGTGTTGCCTCAAAAAGCGTCTCTGGATTGTTCATATCTTATGTGTGCTGGTCCGTATAATGGATTGAGTCCATTATATCTACCATCCTTCATTCAACCCATTTGTCCACTCACAAACTTTCTCAATGAACTTTTATAAAGCTGTTGTAAAGGATCTGGATGCTAATTATACTTAAACCACTTTTCACAAGCAGCAAACCTGCATTCTACATTATTGATTATATTTTCCAATCTTTAAACCTGTTAAACATGGCATTAAAACCACTCTGTTTGACAAATTTAATGTAAGCTTCATCAAAGCATGTTTCTGATTGACTTAAAATGTATTGCCATTCTTATTTTCAATCGATTATATCTTTTGTGCCTCATAATGTCTGGTATTTTGGCCAGTTCACAGGGAATTATGGGTAACGAAGTTTAGTAATTTTGCACAGCCGCATTATATCCAATGCTTTGTAGCACAAATGTGTTTCGCGCTTGCAAGAATAGCTTTCTCTTCCCGAATGTGTTCAACAAATAGCTTTTAATCTATGCATGTTACGATAGAACTACGAAAAACTCTTTCTTACATTGTGAATGACTTTATATCTTTGAGGTACTGGCTCGAACGTTGGTCACGTTTGTTATTTAAGCATTAAAATTAAAGTAGCTCTAGACTTGTCGTTTACTTTGAGCAATGCAAGAAAACATGTAACCTTTTGAAGGGTCTTTAAAATGTGTTTTTCATTTTTGTAAGTCTCGAATCCGCCAACGTGTGGACCACTGCTGAAGCCTAGAAGGCTGTGAAGAGTAATGAAATCTGGTGTAGGGTGATGTCGATTGCAGCTCAGAGATTGATGTATTAAAGATGGTGGGACACAGAGAGATCTACATCTACAGTTCTTAAGTGCTAAACACTGAGTCTTTAATAGTCTTTACAGCTAAAATAAACTTCCTTTCTCCACATTTCATGTCTGGAGTCTGTTTGTCTGTGTGATGACTTTCTTATATAAGCTGACATAGACGAATGTGGACATGGATTGTATCTGTTATGAGATTGTGGGTTGCACGTCCATTTTTATAGGTTATTTTTTTCATCACGATGGTTGTGTCCACCAATTTCTCTATATCAACTCGAACTAAAATTTGTGCCATGATAGAGATGGTAACTGTAGTTATTCAAAAAGATTAATCAAGCGTTCACATTGTGGAATTAATGGGCTATATGCACAGCTAGTGTTTGTCAGCCAATAATAAACTTCCGGTGAAATCTTTGTGACTATTTTCAATATCATAAGGTTCCTTTTACAGCATCGATGTTGTAATGTCTTTCAAATATAATCGGTTAAATAGACTTGTGCATCCATTTGGTCGTTTAAATGCATGCCTGTCAATAGGAACAGGCTAGTGCCGAAATTTCATTGAAAATACTGGGGTAAAATTAATTTCCATATTTTAAAGACATGGTGTGGAAAAATATAATTGAATGCAGTGCTTCTTGTTTGGTCTGAGACCCACTTTATATCGTATCTCAGCCAGGCAGCGAAGATCGCTGTTTTTTATTAAGAAATCAGATCTTAAACACGGCGATTTTGTATGGGATGACAATCAATCGGAAGCCCTGGGGCTGGCTGACTGAAATTAAAGTTTGTGTGCATATAGCCCATTGGCCATATTGGAAGAACAGAATGTAAACAATGCCACTTAACATAATAAAATGGATATATTTAGCTGATCATTGCTAATAAATAAAACTGATTGATGGTTGCCGTGTTTTGGGATGTAGTATTTCGAATGTAAAAAAAAACAAACATGTAGAGTGCTATAGACTGCCAAAAGTAACAAATAAAGCAGAAGAGAGAAAAGAGCCTGTCTGATGAACAAAATGTGCTTATAGTTGGTCAAACTAAACCAGGATTTCAATATTAAGAATCATGACAGCATTCATGTTTATTCTCACCATTTCCTGTTAAGTATAAGTGAAATATTAGCCAAAGATTTTAATGCTAAAGCATGGCTGCGAAAATGGTTAGCCAAATTCTGATGTAGTAGATGAAGTTATTGGACCATTTGAGAGATTTTTAGTAGCATTATTTCTACACTGTTTATAAGTGTGAGATAGAGGAAAATGACTACATGTATTTACAATGTTTTTTTTTTTTGTCACTGATATAACGTAGATCATTTAACATCAAAAGGTGCTTTATACAGTTGAAGTCAGAATTATTAACCCCCCTTTGAATTTATTTATTTTTTTAAATATTTCCAAGATGTTTAACAGAGCAAGGAAATTTCCACAGTCTAATAATATTTTGCCTTCTAGAGAAAGTCTTATTTGTTTTATTTCATGTAGAATAAAAGCAGTTTTACATTTTTTATGAACCATTTTAAGGTCAAAACTATTAGCCCCTTTAGGCAATTTTTTTTCGACTGTCTACAGAACAAAACAGCATTATACAATAACTTGCCTAATTACTCTAACCTGCCAAGTTAACCTAATTAAACCCAGTTAAGCTTTTCAATGTGATTTTAAGCTGTATAGAAGTGTCTTGAAAATATGTAGTCAAATATTATTTACTGTCATCATGGCAAAGATAAAATAGATCAATTATTAAAAATGAGTTATTAAAATTATGTTTTAAAATGTGTTGAAAAAAATCTCTCTGTTAAACAGAAATTGGGGAAAAAATCAACAGGGGGGCTAATAAATCTGACTTCATCTGTACATACCCTGGTTTAAAATTACCCAATATGCAAAACTGTATTTTTCAAATTGCTATGGGTAATTTTTTCATAATATTTGTTTAAAACAAATGATTCAGGTAGACTTAAAACTAGGGCTATGTGATTAATCGAATAGTCAACATGGCGCATGCATGGCGATGGTCGGGCACAGTTACTGTAAACGTTGCATGTTTGCACTACATTTACGATGATTGGAAGCTGTGCCAGAGATGCCTTGAGACGACATATTTTCTATTACAATAAAATTATTATTTACATTAAAATATTTGTTTACAGAAGATGCAAGAAATGCAGTGTTTAAAATATTATTTACAGGATATACAAGAGTTATTTTATTTAGAAGAGATCCTGCTTATTTTAATATGAAAAACACTGAAAATTATTTATTTTGTTTCCAAAAGTGCAAGTTATTTTAACTTTTTTATAAGAAAAAACTGACTTGATTTTAGGCAATGTGTGTTTTAATTTCAGTTGTTCAACGCTGATGTTAAATAAATAATCATTATTATAGAGCTAGTGTGTGTTTATTTTGAAATCAAGTAATGCACCCTTCCTTCAAACATCTCTCACTTGTAATATGTGAGCATATTTATTATACAAGACAGTACAAAACAAATCAATAAAATAATCATTCATTAATTGTAATCGAGTAAAAATGTTTAATTAATCGAGATCCCTACTTAAAAACCACTTGACTTGTAATTTAGACACTTCTGTTGAGTTAAAATGATCATAAATGTGTGACGAGCTTACTGAAAATCATTTTACTAGATCTACATATCTCTGAGCCAATGCTTTACTCAGTGATCTTTAAAATGATTGTCATTTTCCACATGACCGCTCAATAATTATTAACAATAATGCATGAACAATCATTATATACAATATTTATTTCTTTTTTTGTTGTTACCAAAAAAGGGTGAAGAAAAAAGACAAGCAAACACTTTCTCATTAAGCATTTAATAGATATAAACAACATAATTTAACATCTGTTTACTCGTGTTAAATCCACTCTATGACCTTTGCTATGTACATACAGGTGCATTCAGAGTAAAGGGACGACAGATGGATGTGAACGCTGGGATACAGATGACTGCGGTGATGGTCCTGATGGGAATCAACTGTATCTGACATCAATGGTAAGATGATGTGCATTTGGTTTTGGCCACTGATCAGGATTTAGCCATGCACCCTTTATACCACACATAATCAGTTTACACCGTAAAGCCAGACGGCATGCTCCGTTCCCAATTTTAGCTGGATTTTATACCAATTTCTGCTAAATAAAAGCAGCCATGGAGCCCAGGATGAGATGATGTACCTTACATCGCATGGTGACTGATTTCTCCACTCATTTCATGTGAGGCATGAGAATGAAGGGATGATCAACTTTATAGATCAATCCCATTGTTTAAATGACAATATGCTGTTAATTTACTCATGCTCAGGTAGTCCAAAGTGACTCTTTTTCTTCAACAGATTTTGTTTAATATTTTGTAGTCACACATATTCATTTTGAGTGCTTTTATTTACTCTCAAAATGTCAGACTTGCATTATATGAATCAACAAAGACCACAGATTGAGCTAATATTCCATATTGTCAACAAAATTAAAAGTCAGGATGACCTGAGGGGGAGTAAATTAATAGCAAATGTTCATTTTTACGTAATCTATCCCTTAAATAACCCTCTGCTGTTTAATTCTGATTAATGATCCAGTTAATGCTCTGAATTGGAGCATAACAGATGTTTCTCGGTCTACTTTACTAAGAAAAAACACATCAATTTCTTTGTATGTTCATGCTGACTAGTCTGATTGTCTGAAGGGAGACTCACTAACTCACTCAAAACTAATGGAGATGATTTGATCATAAATATTCAAAAGGTTGAGTTCCTGAAATTTGTATTTATTCTTTTATTGAAATTCACTATAGCACACAACACATAAAACTCCTCAATTTCCTCAAGTGATCAAGTGATATGAAGAAATACTGCTGCTAGAATTGTGACACCGCAAGGCAATTTTTATTTAATATAAAATTCCTTTTTTTATTCCTTTTAAATTCGACTGAAGTCGGTGGAACCTTAGATTTGAAGGTTTTTCGATTCATTAAAACATTTGTGGACACAGAACCGGTAAGATCGTGTTGTTAACACAAAGAAATAAATATCGATTTTTACAAAAAGAAATAAAAGCCAATGCCTATGTACAACAAACGTAAATTCTCCGGCAGCATTCAGATCGCAGAGTTTTCTCCTAGTCATCCCATTAATGACTGCGAAGAAAACAAATCACATTGCATTGCTCTACAAGCTTTCATTCATCAAAAAAGAAGCTTTTGACACCCGGTGATGATGTGATGTAATGGAGTGTGAGTGAGGATGAGGGATTATGAATGTAGTGCCCACGCCGCCCTTTTCCCTTCCCTCCAAAACAGCTCTCCCACTGGCGTTAACATCTAATGAGGGTTTGTTCCCCCAGAACTAGGTGGCACTGTGGTCCCTCCACCCTCCCTTTGTCCATGGCCTCTTCTCCCATGTCCCAGAATGCAATGTGCGCTCCCGCAACCCTCCTCGTCATCGCCCTCACTTTCCGAGGAAGATTCCCCAAACTGTCGAGGCTTCTCGTAAATGCAGCAACCTGAACATATCAAAGTGTTGACAAATAAGCACCGAGGATGTTCTATTTCAAGAAATGAGACATTCGCTTGAGAAGGTGCGGGGTGGTTTTAATCTGAATTTCAAGGGCAGCTATTTTAAAGCTGGCCCAGATCTGCCTTTCTTGTGTTATGTTTCCAAGTATGAAACTGATTCATTTATTTTTTTATATCAGACTTTATAGTGTTAAACTGAGACTCACACTTTGAGGACCGCCGGCCGAGATGCTCATTGTCCACCGTGTCACTGGACCACTCCACTTTCTTCTCCGTCTTCCTTTTCCTGAGCTTGATGGTCAGGCTTCTGCCCTCCTGATCAAACATCAAACAGACCATCATATAGAGAAATGTTTTGATGAAAATAGTAAATTATGATAGCTACTTTTTTTTTCATAGCAACCAAGATTTCTGCCTAACTACATAACTACTTTGTGTCACTCTAAAATGAATTTACCTATAATCATATCAACTCGTATTAGGGTTGAGCAATGTCGATCAATTTGGCATCGAACATTGTCTAATGTGACACATCGCGATGGACGATGGCATCGTAGGAAGAGGTAAATTATTATTTATGAATAATTAATTATTTCATAACGAATTAATTATTTGTAGCCTACCGTTTCAAATACCTGACCCGCATGGTCTTTGTTTTACCCATAACCAAATCATGAATAAATGACGATAAGTTACACACAAATTACACGTCAATCCATTTTTTGTAATTAATAATTTTATTGTAATAGAGAATATGCCATCTCAAGGCATCTCTGGCACAGCTTCCAATCATCGTCAAACGTGCAACGTGTTTACATTTTTCGAGAAGTGCGCGGGTGTGCGACTACTCAAAGGCTACGTCAAACCATACCATATATATAGGCGATGCAGTGGCGCAGTAGGTAGTGCTGTCGCCTCACAGCAAGAAGGTCGCTGGTTCGAGCCTCGACTGGATCAGTTGCCGTTTCTGTGTGAAGTTTGCATGTTCTCCCTGCATTCGTGTGGGTTTCCTCCGGGTGCTCCGGTTTCCCCCACAGTCCAAAGACATGCGTAGGCTAAATTGTCCGTAGTGTATGAGAGTGAATGAGTGTGTGTGGATGTTTCCCGGAGATGGGTTGCGCCTGGAAGGGCATCTGCTGCGTAAAACACATGCTGGATAAGTTGGTGGTTCATTCCGTGGTGGCGACCCCGGATTAATGAAGGGATCAGTTGCCGTTTCTGTGTGAAGTTTGCATGTTCTCACTGCGTTCGCGTGGGTTTCCTCCGGGTGCTCCGGTTTCCCCCACAGTCCAAAGACATGCGGTACAGGTGAATTGGGTAGGCTAAATTGTCCGTAGTGTATGAGTGTGTGTGGATGTTTCCCGGAGATGGGTTGCGCCTGGAAGGGCATCTGCTGCATAAAACACATGCTGGATAAGTTGGTGGTTCATTCCGCTGCGGCGACTCCGCATTAATGAAGGGACTGAGCCGAAAAGAAAATGAAAGATATATATATATATATATATATATATATATATATATATATATATATATATATATATATGTATGTATGTGTAAATATATTATATAGTACATTAGGACTGGGCGATAATTCAATATTAATTCAACGATAATTATCACGATATATATTTTGTCAATAAAACGATAATGACAGTTCGATAATGTTTAAACACTATGGATAACGCTGCGCAGCCATTTTGCAACCTGCACTTCCGGATGCCGCACATAGTATAAGTTTACAACCATACAGTGCTAGCTGCACATGGAGGAGTAAGAAAAAAAAAAAGTTAAATGTCCATGCTTAATCAGTCATCGATGAGGTCTATCGATTAAAGGGTTATTGGCAATCAATAGATCATCAAGTAATCGTCAGCATCCCTAATTAAAATATATTAAATGTTAGACATTTCACCCTAAATTCACCATACTCACCGTTAAAAGGAGAGTTCATCCAAAACTGAAAATTCTGTCACCATTAATTCATCTTTTACTTGTTCCAAACCTGTGTTACTTTTTTCTGATGTTGAACAATAAAATACAATAATTTATAGGGTAATGTCTTTGCTTGTTGAAAACTTGAACAGTAAATGCTGAAAAATAGTTAAGATTGTTCTTTTGTTTATAATTATTTTTCATTTAGATTGTCAGACAGCTAAAACACTTCACAAAAATGTCTTAAATCAGCTGCACAAAGGAATTGGCATGCTGAAAATCCTTTCTATTGATAGATATAAAGAATTGATATTTATCGTGATAATTATTGATATTGACTGATATGAAAAAAATATTGTGATTATCGTGATAATTTTTGCCATATCTTGCAGCTTTAAATTATATTTATAATTTTCATTTTAGTTCAAGTAACGTCTGTGTATTTTTTTGAAATTTAGGTTTCAATAGGTCTACGGTTTATTTCTTCTTATTATTTAGTACATCATTAAACTAAATAAAAATGTAAAAAATACTGTAAAAATCCTTTCATAATTGAATCTTTCCATTATTTTAATTCATTTTTTGAAGCAGAAACCATAAAAATTGTACAAACTAAACTACCATGGCATATACAATAAATGTCAATAATGATGAATTTACAGGTGTATTTTTGTCATGTTGTGGGTCAACCTGTAATCACAACACACTGCCAAACCAGTCAGCACACATAAACCCTGCTGAATACGCTGATTACAAAACAGGCCTTATGCTGGTATCTAGTCAGTCTATTTTAAACCACTAACGTTAATTATAACAACCACAAGAGCCTAAAGGCTGCTAGTCTGAGTCCTGTAGCCTGAATGACTCGCTGTAAGTCTGCTCAGTGATGGTGTCTACCGTAACTAGGGCACACAGTACCTGCTGGGGTGGAGGCGGTGTGCCCGTCTGAACGGTCTCCGTTATCGTCTCACTCGATGTACCTGGAACCTCCGCCATCGCACTGATGAAGCCCGAATAAACCTTCCAGCGGCGCTCGATAGACTTCAATCGACAAACGTCTGGCTTTGGTTTTGAGATTTTAAGAAATAACCACTACTGTCGTCGGCTGGTGGTGTCAGAATGTCGAGGTGGTCGCTTTATGAATCTCAGATGAATGCATGAGATGAATTTGCAGCAGTCTAATCACTCTTAAGGAAGGACGGATTTGAGGACGGACCAGTTCGTGAGGTTGATTGTGCTTCAAAAACTAGTCAGCTGACTAGCTAGATAGGATTCTGAGAAGTTGAGAAGTCGTAAAACGAAGCGACAATAGCTCACCACTGTTGTCTACGAGGCAGCGTGTGAGCATTTGAGACGCAGTCTCTGAGTGTTCACCTAAAAACGCTCCGGTCAGAAACAGGACGCTTCGAGAATTTGTATGGTGACAAGGAAGAAATATCGACTGTATTGTGACTTTCGTCGCTTACAGCTTTTTGATTTGTTATGCAGCAGTGTATTGATCAAAATAGTTTGAGTTGTGTGGAATTTTAGACCTCAAATATCGCAGGGAAAAATCAGTGCTGTGTTCGCAACATGTCTGCGCCCTGTGACAGCACACACTGAGTGGAGGTACAGTATTTTCTCTTCAGCATTTAATCAATCTGGATGAGTGTAGTGTAAACTATGCCAGCAATTGTGCTGCAGAACGCATTTATTTACAACATTTTCTCAAACACGAGCTTTTATTGATTTTAAATCACTTTAAAATCAAACACACATGTTTGACCCTGTATATCATAATTTCAGAATACTGAATGATAATCATATTCATGTCACATTGCTCCAGCATCGTACTAATTTATATTATTAATATGCAATTATTATTTTTTGAATTGGTGTTTTATTGTTTGTTTGAGTAGCTTTTTAAAGCTTTAGTAATTTTGCCATTTTTATTTGTTATTATTACTTTTTAAATATCTCTTTAATCAGTTTTTATTCAAAATATATATTTTATTTATCTTTAGTTCTTCAACTTACATTAATGTCAATTCACTGAAAAACTGAGTAGAAAATACTTTATAGATAATTGTCCCCAGGAAGGTTCATTTTTAAAGATTTAATGTTCTTGCAGCACGAGGACAATACACAAGAAACACAAGTGGATCCATTCTGGTTGCTCAAAGGGAAGTCCTTTGAGGCTTGTTTTACAGGCATACAAACAGATGATCAAGCATTGTCTTTAATCATTGGTCTACTCTAAACAGTTTGTTTTGTAGAATCTCATTGATCAAATGCTCTTGTCACACAATATACCTGCAACTGGCAAATTCCAACCGTTCAACTGATTAAAAAGTACCGCTGAGCTTGTGATTATATCAAGAAGAACATACATGTATAACATTAACTTTGGGCTTATTTAAAATGATTTATATATATATATATATATATATATATATATATATATATATATATATATATATATATATATATATATATATATATATATATATATATATAATATGCATATGTGTGAAAGTGAACTGGGAAGGCTAAATTGTTCGTAGTGTATGAGTGTGAATTAGTGTGTATAGATGTTTCCCAGAGATGGGTTGCGGCTGTTCACTGCGTAAAACATGTGCTGTATAAGTTGGTGGCTCATTCTGCTGTGGCAACCCCGGATTAATAAAGAGACTAAGCCGAAAAAAAAATGAATGAATGAATGCATATATACAGTTGAGGTCAGAATTATTAGCCCCCTTTGAATTTTTTTTTGTCTTTTTTAAATGTTTCTCAAATGATGTTTAACAGCAAGGAAATTTTCACAGTATGTCTGATAATATTTTTTTCTTCTGGAGAAAGTCTAATTTGTTTTAATTCAGCTAGAACAAAAGCAGTTAAATTTTTTTTCAAAACCCATTTTAAGGTCAAAATTATTAGCCCCTTTAAGCTATATTTTTTTTTCTGAGAGTCTCCAGAACAAACCATCATTATACAATAAATTGCCTAATTACCCTAACCTGCCTAGTTAACCTAATTAATCCAGTTAAGCCTTTAAATGTCACTTTAAGCTGCATAGAAGGGTCTAGTAAAATATTATTTACTGTCATCGGGGCAAAGATAAAATAAATCAGTTATTAGAAATGAGTTATTAAAACTATTACGTTTAGAAATGTGTTGAAAAAAAATCTTCTCTTCGTTAAACAGAAATTGGGGGGGTGGGATAAACAGGGGGCTAATAATTCAGGGGGCTGATAATTCTGACTTCATGACTTCAACTGTATATATATATATATATATATATATATATATATATATATATATATATATATATATATATATATATATATATATATATATATATATATATATATATATATATATATATACATCAAATAATATTAAGATCAATAAATTAATAATTGCCTTTTTTTGTAAGTTTAAGTTTTCATCTAATATTTATATTTTATTTCAACTTCAACGCAAGTACCAAAACATTAAGGTTTTTAGTTGTTGTTGTTTTTTTTTTTACAATTTCAAAAAGATTTGAAAAATAGAGACAATTTATCTTTTCTCCAACAGAGCAACTGCGTGATGCTATCATGTCAATATGGATCAAAATCTCTGAGAAATTTTCCAGTACCTTGTTGAATCTATGCCACGAAGGATTAAGGCAGTTCTGAAGGCAAAAGGGGGTCCAACCCTGTACTAGTAAGGTGTGCCTAATAAAGTGGCCGGTGAGTGTACATACACAATGAATTACAATAGGCTTTAAAATAACATAGATAGAAAATAAAATAAAATGGACGGAAGAAAAAATGTGAGAAATAAATAACAGTCAAAATGCAAATACAAAGTTTAAATCCATCTGCTCTATATGTCAGCACAGGTGGCCAAATAAGATAACATTTTTGACAGCAACCTTTGGTGGAGTACCAAATCTTCTTCATTGTAAGCTTGTACATAATCCAATGATTAAAAGTTGGTGGAAATTTGTCTTTCCATTTAAGCAGTAAAAGATGTCTAGCAATTAATGTTGAAAAGCAAATCATACTTTTGGGATAATTGTCTATGGGATCTATAATTAAAAAAATATTCCAACTATATGGCAAGAGTTAAATGATACATGCAAAATAATAAAAAATTAAATAATAATTGCCAGAACTTTGTGAGTTTAGAACATGACCAAAACATGTGTGTGTGTGTGTGTGTGTGCTATCTCTACTTCACATCTATTACATAAGGGATTTATAGTTGGTGAAAATTTAGCTAAGTTTGCTTTTTTCCAGTGTAGGTGATGAACCCAACATTTCATTTGATCTGTAGCTAGATTTATTACATTTTTTAAACTAATAAAAAAAATAATTGCACTAACAGCAAGGTAAGTAAAACATGGTGCCAGATCTACAAAACATTGAAGTATATTGATTTATTGTGTTACTTATGATTTAAATGTGATACACAAATTAATTATCAAAAACCATTTGTTTTATTTTGCCACCAGTTATTGAGCATATGAATTGTTGTTTCTTTAAGCAATATGATTTTTGATTTCAGGACATGTGGAAGCCCGTGCATGTGGCGTCACCCAGGATCTGGTGCAGATTTGGATGCAGACTCTGCTCTGAAACCTCCTCCAACACACAGTCTTCTAATCATTCCCGGACACAAGCAGAGAAAGCCAAACGCAGACAAGCCCGGGAGAAGGCCATTCTCTGTAGTGTGAGTTGATCATCATGACAATAGTACACATTTATGTTTGCCTTAAAGCCTTACAACTCTTGGAACTTTTTACAGGACGTGAATGATGATGGACTGAGCTGGTCAGATAAAGAAAAGATAAAGTACACAGCTGCACTCTCTCCTGGAGAGAAGAAAGGTGATTGTTTATTTCGCTCTTCCTTTTGTGTTTTGTGTATCAAGCAGAAAAAGACAGAAAATTCTGTCATTTAGTAACGATCCACTTAATATTTATTTCCACTGTTGAAAACACACAAAAAAGATACTTTGAAGAATGTTGAAAACCGTCAGCTATTATTTTTTCCTAGTATGGGTGTCAATGGCTGCTGATTTTTTAACATTCTTAAAAATATAATTTTTGTGTTCAACAGAAGGTAGAATAGAAATTAGAAGGTGGTAAATTAATTTGACTGAATGTTTTGGATGGAGTTTGAGTTTGATGTCACTGATGTAGTTATTACAGATGAATATTGCAATAATCCCTTTATACATCCTCTATTTTAGACACCACTTTGCCCCTCCCACAATCCTACAGCCCAGAGTATGTGGAGTTTGGCTGGTATCAGTGGTGGGAGAAACAGGGATTCTTCAGTCCCGAGCAGCATGTAAGAGAGTCCACTGTGATTATTTTAAAATCTAAAAAAGATACAACTTCCATTTTGTTATCAAATTGAAGGCTTTGCAGAAGGGTCAAAAATGAAAAAGCTTTTTATTTTTGTTTATCAGAACGTGCCCTGTTGAGTTTCAAAATAACTCTATCCTTTATATAATTCTTTTTCCTACTTTTTTATGAGAAGACACCCATTTAAATGCCATTTATTCATTCATTCATTCATTCATTTTCCTTCGGTGTAGTCCCTTATTTATCAGGGGTCACCACAGCAGAATAAACCACCAATTATTTCAGCATATGTTTCACGCAGTGGATGCCCTTCGAGACGCAACCCAGTACTGGGAAACACACTCACATTCACACACACAATCATACACTATGGACACTTTTGTTTACCCAATTTACCTATAGTGCATGTCTTTGGACTGTGGGGGAAACAGGAGCACCTGGAGAAAACCCAAACGAAAATGGGGAGAACAACTCCACATAGAAATGCCAACTGACCGGGACTCAAACTAGCAACCTTCTTGCTGTGAGGTGACAGCGCTAACCACTGAGCCACCATGCCACCCGACACAAAAAATATTTTCACAAAAATATTAAGAGCTTTAATAATAATAATATTAATAAGTAGCAATGTTTCTTATAATTCTGTTTGATGAATTTTTGAAGGATCATGATGTGGAAAATTCAGCTTTACACATGAAGAATAATTTGTAATCCATAGTATATTAAAAATAGAAACAGCTATTTAGAATTTTCCAACGGTTAAGAATATTTTTCAGCTTTAAAGTAACAGTTAAACAATGTTATAATATTTTAATTAGCATTTTTTATTTATTTATTTGACTTTTAGTGAGCTGAATGTCTTTAAATATAAGGCTAAATTTCAGCCAAACTGTGCAGATCTTTTATTTGCATTATTTTTATTTGTAATTTTAGGGATATTACCTTTAGCTTTTTTTTTGGCTCATACAATACCAATTTTAACAAAAACTTTCAGCCGATTGCAATACCGATATTGGTCAGTTGCATACAGTACTATTAGTTTTACTGACCATGCATTGGATTCATTTAACATTCCAACATTTTAAGAGAGGCAAAAGTTAAGATACAAAAACGTATGACAATCTGTGATTTTTGGTGTTCAGTATTTCTTTTAAAAACAGTAACCTCTATTTGGCATATAATAGAACATACTGTATACATTTAATAAACCTAAATTATAAATCGAGTGCTGTTGCTATATGTAAGTTATACATTTTGCTGCTCCAGAAAACTATTGAATCACTAGTGCAGTCACTCTCTTTTATTGTCCAAGAACTATGGTTTTGGGCCAGTGCTTGAGGCATGGTGCACACCAGTTGCTTTCCTGACACAAATCTTACATTTTGTAAATTTTACACCCTAAGATGTAGGTCTGATATTTTGACCAGATTAAATTTTGTTTTTAGTATTAAATATTTTGCTCTGAGAAAACATTTTTTTTTATTATTAAAAAAGAAAATAATTAATTATTTATTCAGAAGAAATAATTAATAATTATTCAGAAGAAGTGTTACCCATTTATGTCTTTATGTAAATAATAAACCATCAGTATCTGCCTTTTTATGTTATAATTGCAGATATGCAGATAGCTTTAATTGAATCCAATATTAACCAATAAATATTGGTGGCCAACACATCAGTGCATCACTAGTTATTTGGTAGAGCAACTGTATTATTATAAATATAAACGTTACAATTGTTTTCAACATACAGGGCATCCAGAAAGTATTCATAGCGCTTCACTTTTTCCACATTTTTTATGTTACAGCCTTATTCCAAAATGGATTAAATTCATTAATTTCCTCAAAATTCTACACACAACAACCCATAATGACAATGTGAAAAAAGATTTTTTTGAAATTGTTGCAAATTTATTAAACATAAAAAAATCACATGTACATAAGTATTCACAACCTTTGCTCAATACTTTGTTGATGCACCTTTGGCAGCAATTGCAGCCTCAAGTCTTTTTAAATATGATGCCACAAGCTTGGCACACCTGTCTTTCAGGAATAGTTGCCCATTCCTCTTTGCAGTACCTCTCAAGCTCTATCAGGTTGGATGGGAAGCACGGTGTGCTGCCATTTTCAGATCTCTCCAGAGATGTTCAATAGAATTTAGGTCTGGGCTCAGGCTGGGCCACTTAAGGACATTCACAGAGTTGTTGTGAAGCCACTCCATTGATATTTTGACAGTGTGCTTTGGGTCATTGTCCTGCTGGAGGATTTACCGTCGCCCCAGTCTGAGGTCACTCTGAAGCAGGTTTTCATTTAGGATGTCTGTGTACATTGCTGCATTCATCTTTCCCTCTAATCTGACTAGTCTTCCAGTTCCTGCTGCTGAAAAACATCCCAACAGCATGATGCTGCCACTACCATGCTTAACTGTAGGGAAGGTATTAGCCTGGTGATGAGCGGTGCCTAGTTTTCTCCAAACGTAACGCCTGGCATTCAGTCTAAGGAGTTCAATTTGATTCTCATCAGACCAGAGAATTTTGTTTCTTATGGTCTGAGAGTCGTTCAGATGCCTTTTGGCAAATTCCAGATGGGGAGTGACTTCCGTCTGGCCACTCTACCATACAGGACTGATTGGTGGATTGCTGCACAGATGGTTGTCCTTCTGTAAGGTTCTCCTCTCTCCACAGTAGAACGCTGGCACTCAGAAAGAGGTACCATCAGGTTATTTATCACCTTCCTGACTAAGGCCCTTCTCTCCCGATCACTCAGCTTAGATGGCCGGCCAGCTCTAGGGATTTTCAGAGCAGCAGAAATTTTTCTGTAACCTTCCCCAGCCTTGTGCCTAGAGACAATTCTGTCTCGGAGGTCTACAGACAATTCCTTTGTCTTCATGCTTGGTTTGTGCTTTGACATGCACTGTCAACCCTGGGACCTTTTATAGACCGGTGTATGCCTTTTCAAATCATGTCCAATCAACTGAATTTACCACAGGTGAACTCCAATTAAGCTGCTGAAACATCTCAAGAATGATCAGTGGAAACAGAATGTATCTGAGCTCAATTTAGAGCTTAACGGCAAAGGCTGGGAAAACTTATGTACTTGTGATTTTTCAGGTTTTTTATTTTTAATAAATTTGTAACCTTGTTCCTTTTTAAGCCATTTTGGAATAAGACTGTAACATAAAAAATATGGAAAAAGTGAAGAGCTATGAATATTTTTTTGGGTGCACTGTATATATGTTACAATTGTTTTCAACATACAATTGGTGGAATTCTAAATATGCATGTGTATGTTTTTTTTATTCTTCCTCAGAGTAAACAACCCCATGCAGTTGATAAACACTTCTCCTTGTGTATTCCACCGCCGAACGTGACTGGGACTTTACATCTCGGACATGCGCTGACTGTGGCGATAGAAGATACTTTGGCTCGCTGGTACATTTGAAAAACACTTTAATTATTACTCTATACCATAAAATGCATCAATAATACATGTATAAATATAAATGTAGACCTAGACCAAAAACATAACACAATATTTGTTCTGTTCAGGCGGCGTATGCAGGGCTATAAGGTACTGTGGGTTCCAGGCTGTGACCACGCAGGGATTGCAACACAGGTATCTCATTTCTCCATCTGTTAAATGCTAGAAGAGGATGCTGAGATGTCATTTTCTATGTAAATTTGCTGATCTCTAATGGGTCTGTGTTTGATAGTCCGTGGTGGAGAGGAAACTGTTGAGGGAACAAGGGAGGAGCAGACAGGATTTCAGCAGGGAGGAGTTCCTCAAACAGGTCTGGATGTGGAAAAATGAGTGAGTGTCCTCTTCTTTTTTTTTTTTTACTATGGCCAAAAAATGTTTTGTTGATGCTGAAATTGCTATTTTTTATTATATATGTCCAGGAGATAATTGTTGAACTCTTTCCCTTTCCATTTTTACCTAAAATTGACAACCTTCAAATTTTTTTTTGCTAGGAACATATTAGCATAGTAGATAGTAAAACAAAGATAAAAAAATCCTCCGCTTTCAGACAAAAAATGTTTTATTCTGTCTTCTTGTGTTCATGTTTTATCTGAACTAAAGTACAGGAAGGTTTCATCAACTTTTTTTGATGAAAAAAATCAGAGAAAATGGATTTTTCTAAAAGTAGTGTATTGTTTACTAAATGTAGTATATAATACATGCCCACACAAACACGATCTTACTTTCTCTTTCACTGATCAACTTATATTCCGTTTTCATGAGACAGAGAAGCCCTGTTTCTCACTCAGGACATGCATTAATGCTTCTCCAACTATAATATACCTAAAACATGGATTACCATAAATACTCGTCAATGACAAGGAAGCGTTTTCTCATAATTGATGGGTGATCTCATCAATGGTGGGGAAAAAGTTAAAGGAATAATTCACCTCAAATCCTGTTATTAATCTTTCACTCCCATGTCATTGCAATTTCCCAAAACTTTTGTTCATCTTCAAAACAAATTAAGACGTTTTAAGTGGAAATAGAGAGCTCTTTGACCTATCATAGCCAGGCATGTGAGACATTCAAAGTCCAGAAAAGAACCGAAAAACATCATCAAAACATAACCATGTGACTTCCGTGGTTCAATCCTGTGAAGCTCCAAAAACATTTTTGTTTACCAAACACTTCAGTGTCTGGTTAAGGTGCACGTTTACTACAGGCAATACAGCATATTGGCTATTAGAGTCAGAAGCACAACACATAAGTATCGCACTACCGTTGTAGTAAATGCACAACCTGATCTAATGTGGTAGACATTGCCGTACAAAGTATTTGTATTTTTATTTTTTTTTTTACAGTTTTTGGCTCACTGTTCTTGCAGCTTTGTATGTTACATGGAATATTTTGATGATATTTTTGGTTTCTTTTCTGAACTTTGAATGTCTCACATTGCCAAACGTCTCATTATTTAGTTAAAACGATGTTGTATTATGAAGTATTTTTGGGAATGGCTGTTATTGATCATTTATCCATGTCATGTGCATCATCATCATAATTAACTATTTTTATTTCTGTTCCCTCATAATTTTTTATCAAAATATCTCACAATAAGGAAGATAGTCTATCACAGCTCCTTATTTATAGTAACTTTTCTATTTTTCAGAAAGGGGGATGAGATTTATCACCAGCTGAGAAAACTGGGTGCATCTCTTGACTGGAGCAGAGCCTGTTTTACCATGGACCCGGTAAGTCCCAGGACTGAATAGAAGTTTTTTACTCTTTGGCAGCTCAGTTGGGAAGTGAAAAAATTAAAAATTAATGCTGGTGGCCTTTGACATCTAATTGATGACAAAAAATATTATGGAAGTCAATGGCTAAATATGTTATCTGTGAAATATGGTAATGCAATACAAATCAGCATTTTGATAAACTACAAAAAGTTTAATGTCATTTCCTTTGAAACTTGATTGTAAGATGTATTGGTATGTTGTAATCTAGAGAGTATGGGGTTCACAAGTTAGTGTAATTGATGGTTCATTCCGCTGTGGTGACCCCTGATAAAGTCTAAGCCAAAGGAAAATAAATAAATGTTTTTTAAGTTATTCAACAAATCAAGATGTGCAAAAATATCAGGCATAATGATTTAAAATAAACTTGAAATCATTTTCAAAACATTTAAAATCACTTTTAAGACTTTTAAGTACACTTTTAATACTTTAAGTGCACCTCAGGTCAACATTTAGTGAAATTATCTTTTAATTCACAAGTATTTCTATTGTGACGAATTAACCAGAATCAACTTTATTTTTAAACATTTCTTGCTTGACTCCAAAGTCATTAAAAAAGCAATTGAAATGTGCAAAGATTGATGTTTTTTAGGTTAATATTTCGTTTTCTCTGTAGGCGTTCAGCAGTGCTGTGACAGAGGCGTTCGTCAGGCTCTGTGATTCTGGACTCATCTATCGTGCTGAAGGTCTGATCAACTGGAGCTGTACATTAGAGTCTGCTATCTCAGATATAGAGGTGCATCGCTGAACCATTTTATTTTGACAACACTAGCAACAACTCACATGTCTTATAAACTAACGCACCATTTAACACGTAAAGGTGGACTCAAAGGAGCTTCCTGGCAGGATGTTTCTGTCTGTTCCCGGCTATCAGCAGAAAGTGGAATTTGGGACGATGGTTACATTTGCATATCCTTTGGAGGGACAGGGTACGTGGAGGTTTGCTCCATCTCATAGGCTATTATCGTACCCCTTTGGTTCAAATGTGTGGTTTATTTTGTTTTAGAAGGAGAGGTTGCAGTTTCAACAACTCGTCCAGAGACAATGCTGGGAGACGTGGCCATTGCTGTTCATCCTGATGATCCTCGATATAAAGTAAAATGCTTTTTTGGTTTTTAAAATGGAGTGTTTGTTGTGTACTTTGAGTTTGAACGGTACATTGTTTACTCCTTGTGTCTCATTAGATGAATTTAGCCTGCTGTATGTCTATAGCAGGGGCTCTCAAACTCGGTCCTAACCTAGTCCGGCAAAGTTTAGTTCCAAACCCAATCAGAGACGCCTGGGCTAGCTAATCAAACTCTTACTAGGCTTTCTAGAAACATCCTTGCAGTTGTGTTGAGGCAAGTTGGAGCAAAAATTTGCAGGACACCAGTTCTCCAGGACTGAGTTTGAGAACTCCTGGGGCCTCATGTATCAACGCTGCGTACGCCAGATTTCACGCTCACGTTTTGATTTACTAACGATGAAATTAACGTGAGAATGTGCATTGGTCCATGCCAACTTCATGTCTGGCGTTCGTGTATTTCTTGTGTGTGATTGTTTTATTTCAATTGGCGACTCCTAGAGGCAATTATGTTAAATTGCACACTACAAAGTATCGCACCAACACATGTGAAAAACATTGCTATTCATTTATAATTGATAAAATGGGTCAATTTATTTTTAATTTTTTTACAAATTATGTGATTTAGAACATATAAAAGCATTTGCAAATGTATACAACCCTTAGTCTATGGCAATAGCAGTGTTGGCCTTATTAGAGGACATTCGAGGCTCCATGGTGGCAGGGTGCACGATGGGTGGCTTTTGGTGAGTGATGTATTTAAAGATATTATTCGACTTTCCCCCTCCATTTCTGTGTTTAAGTCTATTTTAAAGACCTTTCTATTTTCTCTCGCTTTTAATACTCCTTGATAATGACTCCTTTATTGCTTTTATTTGTTAAATGTTTATTTTATATTCTGCTTCTCTGTCTTTAGCACTCCTATGTACAGCACTTTGGTCAACCTTGGTTGTTTTTAAATGTGCTTTATAAATAAATGTTGTTGTTGTTGTTGATTATTCCAGCTAAGTTTTTTTTATTTTATTGAGCGAAATTATTTAACTGCATATCAGGAGACTGCGGTTATCCATTAAAGACATGGCTGTTAACCCCCCTCAACAACATACAAACTGACCAAGAGCGCAGATACAATGATGCACTCGGTCAGCGGGCGATTAGGCAGCTGAAATGCTGGTGGCACTGCCTTGATAAGAGTGGAGGGGTGCTGCTATACCGCCCTAACAAAGTGTTCCTCTAATGCATCTGTGTCTCCCACAGACACGGATACTACTCCAGACAGTAAATTGTCACCCACAATTGAGGCAACTCTCTCCTCGAAGGATGTTAGTTCAGCATCCCGTTCCCCCGCCTGTTTGGTCCACACTTTGATGGTGCACCTCTGTTCTCCTCTTAACCTGCACCTTAACATCGGACCATTTATTTTTTAATTCACTCACAGTGCGATGTTCAGTGCAATATTTTAGTATTGATTCAACGCCAGTCTTCATACATGAGGCCCCTGGTCTATAGAATGCTAATTTTCTCTACTAATGTGAATGTTTTTAGTTTCTCATTATCGCTTTAACATTTTATCCCATTCTGTTTATTCAATTCTTGTCAGGATTTTCATGGTAAACACTGCAGGCATCCTTTCACTGAGCGGTTATTACCCATTGTGACTGACACTACGGTGGATATGACATTTGGCACAGGTATTTTAACTTCCCAATTTAAGTGGGTTTCATTTTGGATTCAAGTTGTAGGGATTGTATATGAGTTGGATCCAAGTTGGCCACACAATGCAAGCAATGTTTTATTCATTTGACAGCTTATTTATCTCCAGACTTTCACCTTTGCCTTTACAGGTGCCGTTAAACTGACTCCAGCTCATGACCACACTGACTTCCTACTCTCTCAGAAACATTCGCTCCCTCGCCTCACTGTGATTGGAGGGAACGGAACCATGACCTCAGTTTGTGGCCAATGGCTAGAGGTACAGAGATTGATTGACATTTGAGTTTAGTTTAGTGATATTAAATATTTAATTCCCTGCAATTTGAGTACAGAGGCATTTTTTTGTAATAGCTAAAATACACTTTTAAAGGGCCATGAAAGCCCCCTGTCTCAACAGGATGTTTTCACACCTCTAGTTTGGAAAAAGTCAGGAAAGTAGGTGTGTCTAGCTCTGTTTAGGTGGGAGTGTCGGGGCAGGGAAAGAGGGAAGGATTTGGATAAAAATGAGAGTTTTTAACTACATAATGAGAAAGAAGCTTTTAGTGGGGTAGAAAATTTACTTATTTTGCTCACCTGGCATAAAGGTTTGTGATATTGCTCAGATGACATGTCAAACAGACACTGGTGCTTGTGCCAAATTTCCACTAGTTTTTTTTTCCATTTCTTGGATCCTATTAGACAGAAAAGAAGCACTTTTAACTCCTCCCCCAACCTCCCGCTGGCCTGCAGATACCCATACTAGTGGATGCTGCTTTCTCATTGGCTGTAGGTGATCGCCAATGTTATTTTTAATCAGAACACATCACACAGCATAATTTTAATTTAGCCTGCCAAATGTCTGATGGCTCTCAGCAACTCATCTGCGATTCTCTCAGATCGTGTCATTGATAGTTTCCACTGTGTGATTGTTACTCGCGTAAACGAGCAATGATTTGCCTGTGATTTCAGGCATTTGTCGGCGATTTCTCAAAACCTGTTGACGAGTCAAAATCGAGGCTAAAATCATGCAGTCTGAACTCTGCATTAATCGCTGTTATTTTGTATGGAGCGAAAACTTTAAATGGCGAATGGCTGCTTCTCACTTAGGGCTGTCTATACTAATGAGAAAGAGATTATCATTAACAGGAGTGATCTTACCCCTCTGATGACATGTACAAAGGAAGATGTCTATCAAAGCATTTCTGACTCTTTTTATCAAGTGTGATTATAAAATATAATAATGTTTTACTGTAAGATGCTGGCTATATTCACACACTGTTGTCACACAACTGTGTTTAATTCCCTTATAAAAGGGATTTTTGCATAATAGGTCCCCTTTTAACCACTTGATATTATTTTACACATTATAATACACTTTAACTGTATTAAAGATACAGGAGTAATTGTATTGTCGTCCACAACAACACACAATAAATCTCTGGTATTAAAAAAGTGCACAGTTATATCTATCTATCTATCGATCTATCGATCTATCGATCTATCGATCTATCGATCTATCGATCTGTCTGTCTGTCTGTCTGTCTGTCTGTCTGTCTATCTATCTATCTATCTATGTCCGTCCGTCCGATTAATAACTTTTTGTGAATTCATAGGTTGATCCAACATATAAACCGATCGCACAGAGATCGCCTCCCGCGTCATTCAAATCACATGTATGAAAGCATTTAGGCTTTCCTGTAAAATATAAAGATGACAGAAAAAGTTGTGGTGGGACCTACCTAAGTGCTTTCGTGGGCTGCTAATTTGTTTAGACTGCATTAATGCATTCAGTGTAAAGCTGCACAATTCAACAGTAAAAGATCGTGATCTCAGTTCAAACCCACAAATGATAAATGAAAATGATTTGCATATGTTTATTGATCCTTCGAAGCGCTGCATTCAAATCTGTGTTTGATCGAGAAAAATTTAGTTTTTCATTTAGTTACAAACAATTAAATAACACAGAGGTACTGGGAGAACAGTTTAAAGTTCAGGTGTAAACTCTGATGTTTATGGTAAAGTTTAAAATCAAATTTAATGGAACTTGACACTGGTAAATGTTGTAGCAATTGCATTGTGTAACCAATGGGTGGCGACAAACAACCATCAAAATTATGTTACTGAATAGGTTTTCAGAAATGATCCACTTATAATGAAACATGAAGTTTTATGTGTAAATTGTTAAATCGTTATTTAAAAATAAATATGATATGTTGTACAAGATTCTAGATTTCTATATTTAGCATTATCAGCAACAGTAGCAAATGTGTATATATATATTTGTATATTGAATATTTTCCTTTTTCAGCTGGTTCTTTCTTGATTTTTATAGTTTTTGCAGTAATAATTTTGTATAAATGGAAAGCAAATGGCATTTGTCTCCTCCCTTTTTTGCTGATCCGAAAAATGGTTCGATCCATGACTCAAAAATTGTAGTGTGATCCGAACCGTGAGATTTGTGATCGTTACACCACTAATTATTACTAATTACTACTATATATTTTTTCTTTGTGGTTATTCTTATAGTTATACTATTATACACATTCTCATTCTCACATAATTAGAATGATTAATAAATCTTTACAGTTATTTTAATCTTTAGTGAGAATGGGCCTTTATTGCTTAGCATTAATCTGAAATATTTACACGGTGAAATCCATTGAGTTTAAAGGCTATGAAAGGAACATTTTTTCAGTCTTCTAGATTGCTTTTTTAAAGGTCAAAGCAACCGCAGGCGTCTGAATGTGTGTTTTCAGTACATTTTACAGGGGTCATTGAGGCGTAGGAATATGTCAGGGTCGTCAAACTTTACAGAGTGTCAGAGGACTCAGAGATGAACATATCGAAGGCCTGTTCTCTTTTATAAAGGTCAAAGATCTGTATTATAGGCCTCTAAATATGCATTAGCAGTATGTAGCAGATTTACAGGCGGTCAGCGAGCTGTAGGAATATCTGACGCTTATAAAATAAAACTGAAAGAACAAAAGGGCTCTGAAATCAATGCATCCATAACACAAGTTAAAGTCTTAAAAATATAATACTGTACTGACCTGAATGTCTTTGTTAACAAAATTAATCTCAAAGGCTTATAGATGCTGAAAATGCAAGACTAAATTATTAATGTCCATGTTTAGGTCTCTGTGGGTTAAAATATGAAATATTATTTATATATAATATAATATAATATAATATAATATAATATAATATAATATAATATAATATAATATAATATAATATAATATAATATAATATAATATAATATACTGTTGGATTTGGCTGAACCATCCGCACTTGAACCTGTGAGCATACTGACTAAAACAAACAATAGAAAACTAATCCCACGTATGATGATGTAATGGCATCTGATTGGATAATGCTTAACATACATATACAGTATACAACATAACTGTAATTTAACTAACTTGTAATTGATAAATACTATAACAATACATAGGACATTGCAATGAACTACGTTTGAAAATGGGACAGTGTGATTGGAAATAAACCTCTTTAAGGGTTATTCAAGTTGTCTTTAATTTTAGTGAATGATCATGAAAGCTCTAGTCTTGCAGTATCTCTATATTTACAGTACTATTCCTATCTATGCATACGTATGCAATGTGCGTTTCTGTCTTTCAGGGTGTTAAGCGTTTTGATGCCAGAGAACGAGTAATCACTGCTCTGATGGAGAGGAAGCTGTTCAGAGGAAAGAAGGATCATCCAATGTCATTACCAATCTGCAGGTAAGCCACTAGAAATGAGCCCACAACCTGTAAATCTTACCTCATCCTCTCATTTCTGGTATTTTTTTTTTTGGCTACTGAATTATCTGGCAATGTTTCACCACATTTTTGTGTACTACTTTGACAGGGCATTCATTTAAAATATTTTTGTCAGGTTTGGCTAAAAAAAACAGCAGAAGTCTTTGACCTTGTGTCCTGTCTTGATTGTATTCCTCCCACATAGCCGTTCTGGAGATGTCATCGAACCCTTGCTGAAGAAACAGTGGTTTGTGCGCTGTCAAGAAATGGGCAAAAAAGCAGTTCAGGTGAGTGAGTGGGATTTATATGTGCAGTTGCATCAGATTTAGATTAAATTGCACTGATGCACTAAACCGCACAGGCTCTTTTTAATTAAAATACAGCTCATAGTAAAATCATATTCATTAAATAGTTCAAATAATAAAGATGGACAAAAAAAAAAAAAAAAAATAATTATATATATATATATATATGTATTTGTATGTGTATATATGTGTGTAAATATGTGTGTAAATATATATATATATATATATATATATATATATATATATATATATATATATATGTATGTATATATATATATATATATATATATATATATATATATATATATATATATATATATATATATATATATATATATATATGTATATGTATGTGTATATATGTGTATATATGTGTGTAAATATATATATACACACATATACATATATACACACATATACATATATACACACATATACATATATACATATATATATATATATATATATATATATATATATGTATATATGTATGTACATATATGTATGTATGTATGTGTATGTATATATATATATATATATATATATATATATATATATATATATATATATATATATATATACATACATACATACATACATACATACATACATACATACATACATACATACATACATACATACATACACAAACACACAGCACAACACAACACATACATACATACATACATACATACATACAGTTGAAGTTGAATTATTAACCCCCCTTTGATTTTTGTTTTTTTTTTCTTTTTTAAAATATTTCCCAAATGATGTTTAACAGAGCAAGGACATTTTCACAGCATGTCCGATAATATTTTTACTTCTAGAGAAAGTCTTAAGTTTTTTATTTTGGCTAGAAAGTTTTTAATTTAAAAAAAAACATTTTAAAGGCAAAATTATTAACACCGTTAAGCGATATATTTTTTCGATAGTCTACAGAACAAACCATCATTATACAATAACTTGCCTAATTACCCTAACCTGCCTAATTAACCTAGTTAAGCCTTTAAATGTCACTTTAAGCTGTATAGAAGTGTCTTGAAAAATATCTAGTAAAAATTATTTACTGTCATCATGGCCAAGATAAAATAAATCAGTTATTAGAAATGAGTTATTAAAATATATATTTACAAGTGTGTTAAAAAAAAATCTTCTCTTCATTAAACATAAATTGGGGGAAAAAATAAACAGGGGGCTAATAATTCAGGGGGCTAATAATTCTGACTTCAACTATATATATATATTTATTTATTTATTTATTTATTTATTTATTTATTTATTAGTTTGAAATAATAATTCCAAATATTTATGAGCAGCAAATCATTAATCAAAATCTAATGTGTAATTAATTGTTAAATAAATGCAGGCCTGATGAGCATAAAATAATGAATGTATTACCTTAATGAATGGAAGTGTATATCAAACTGTCAAGTACATTTACAGTAAACAGTTCAGTTAGAAATATGTTAGATTTGTTTACATGTCCTTGTTGTATTGACATACTTGTAGGTTATTAACTCTTCCGCTCAATATTTCCTCAAGCGATCAAATGTGTGGCTCATCATGAGCTTTACTGGAAAACAAATTCCTGTAACTAGTCAGTGATACTGTGACCCTTCTAATTTGCTTAGAAAATTAGATATTTCTTTCTTTTTAAAGATTTGGTTAGCTCGCACGTTGTTGACATGTCATGCAAATGCTCTTTTTAGGCAGTGGAAGAAGGAGATCTGCAGATAATTCCTCAGTTTTATTCAAAAATGTGGAAGAGCTGGTTGTCCAACATCAGGTTAGCCTACTAATTTACAATAATTACCTCATGTATTCTACCTCATGCGGTTTTATTAATTTCCTTGTTCTGTTGAACACAAATCAATATATTTTAAATAATGCTGGTTGCTTGCACCTATCAACTTCCATAGTAGAAAAATAAAATGACTATGGAAGTCAGTGGGTACCAGCTACCAGAATTGTTAAAAAAAAAAAGTTCTTTTGTGTTCAGCAGAATGAGAAATCTCGAATAGGCTTTCAATTTTGGGTGTGCTATCTATTTAAAGGTAAAGCTATACTTTCCAGAGTCACTATTTAGTGTCTCTTAAAGAAGCACTGTATAATAAGTGTTATGCCCATGTCTGTCACTTCATCTGTTCTGTTAGTATTCTTTCAGTATCATGCTTTATTAAGTTTCTGTGACATGTTTATCTTCACCTTGCAGTGACTGGTGTATTTCCAGACAGCTTTGGTGGGGTCATCAGATACCAGCCTATAGAGTGACATTGCAAAACTCGATGAACACAGAAGAGGTGGGGGACAAAATCTATTACCCAAAGATGACATTTAATGTACTTTCCACAACATAATGTGTTAGTGAATTGAGACTTGATCATATAGAATTTATCTTATTGAAACTTTAGTCAACAGCAATGACCGATAACTCCTTATATCTAGAAGCTGCTAACAGATATATAGGCTGACAGGAACAAATCTTGAAATTTTTGTGAACTGAATTCCAAAAAGAGTAAAAAAACACACAGTGTAAATATACATTTTCTTATAATCATTTACATATTGCATTTATGAAGTCCTCTTTTTTTTTTGGTCAGTGAAAAACTCTAATAGTGTCTTAATTGAAGCATAAATTCTTCTGAAGGCACCTGTATAAAAACCCTAATCACTAGCACCACACATCTGAAGTGTAAATAATCCATAATTTATCAGCCCATTATTTTTATGTTATGAACTGATACTGACAACATAAAAATTTAGCATTTATCGCCCGATACCGATATAGTGGCCGATAAATTGTGCATCAATAAATGATAATGACATTTATTGTATTTTCTACAACATGAATGTCAGTGAATTAAAACTTCATACTGGATCTTTGGTCAATATCGATAACCGTTAATTGCTTATATATGGAAGCCGATAACCGATATATAGGCCGGCAAATACAAATCTTGAAATTCATTTTTCTGAGCTTTCTGAGTTTATTTAAAATCTAAATAAATACAATGGACAGCTGCAATTTTTTAAAGTCATTTACATATTATAATTATGACATCCTCTTTTTTTGCTCAAGGTAAACTTGCATACTGCCAACATTTAAAGATAACTGATTTATGTTGTCTTATTTCAGGCATAAAACTTTCCGAAGGCACAACCCAGCAGCACACATCTGAAATATAAATAATCCATAATTTATCAGGCGATAAACATTTATCTTATAGCCCGATACTGACAACATTAAATGTCTGTATTTATTGGCAGATACCGATATAATGTCGGATATATTGTGCATCATTATGATGATGATTGGATTGTATTTTCTACAACATAAAAGTGACTAAATTTAAACTTGATCATTTTGAATCTTAGGTCAATAACGATAATCCATATCTGGATGCCGATAACCGATATATAGGCCAACAAATACAAATCTTAAAATTCATTTTTCTCAGCCTGTTTACTAAAAAAAGCTAAATAAATAGAGTGGACAGCTGCATTTTCTTAAAATCAATAACAGATTGTGTCGATGACATCCACTTTTTGATTTTTGCTCAATGAAAACTCCCATACTGCTGATATTTTGTCTTATTTCTAGAATAAAGTCTTCCAAAGGCACCAGTGAAAAAACCCAGCAGCAAACATCTGAAGTGAAAATAATCCATGATTTTTTTTATCAGCTGATAGTTTATTTTCTTGTTGCACAATACTGACAACATTAAAAATCTCCATTTGTCGGCCGATACCGATATGATTGCATATCTATGACGATGACATCATATTAAATTTTATACAGAAATCTATGTGAAAATATAATTATCTGCCCTTATTTGATCTACCCTCTGCCTGTTTTGATGACTTTTCTTCCCTGTGTAATGAGCAGGAGCATTGGGTTTGGGGCAGAAGTGCTGCAGAGGCTCAACAGCGTGCTACTAGAAAGTTTGGAGTGAGTCCTGAGGCCATCACACTCACCCAGGGTGAGTTCAAATAATCTGCACTTTTGTCTTTATGATTATTTTGTGTGCTGAATAATATAAACACACAATGATAAATGTATCAAGGCAAGCTGTGATTTTATTAGGAAGTAGTTAAATAACTTCTCCGGTTTTCTATCTTTTATGCGCTATAGCAGTGGTAAATTTGCATTTAATTTGTGTAGTTAAAAAATTATTTTTGTTTTATAAATAAACCTACTCTCTCCATTTGGTTATACACATGTACGAACATGTCTACATTGAAAAATACAGTAAGCGTACACACCTTTTACAGCAGGTTTATTTCACAAACAATGAAACCTTGAAACCAATTTTTGTTTAACGGAGAGAAGATTTTTTTCAACACCTTTCTAAACATAATAGTTTTACTAACTCATTTCTAATAACTGATTTATGTTATCTTTGCCATAATGACAGTAAATAATATTTTATTAGATATTTTTCAAGACACTTCCATACACTTCTAGCTTAAAGTGACATTTAAAGGCTTAACTAGGTTAGTTAGGTTAACTAGGCAGGTTAGGGTAAGTAGGCAAGTTATTATATAATGATGGTTTGTTCTGTAGACTATCACAAAAAATCAGCTTAAAGGGACTAATAATTTTGACCTTAAAATGGCTTTTAAAAAATTAAAAACTGCTTTTACTCTAGCCAAAATAAAACAAATAAGACTTTCTTATATATATATATATATATATATATATATATATATATATATATATATAATATGTGTTAAATTGACGTCATTACAGGTTTTGATTCCTATAGTTTAATATTTACCTTTTTTGGCAGAGTAATTATATTTGTTTACTAAAGACTGTTACGTTTGTTATTTAAAATGCTTAAGTCTGACTTTTTAAATGAAGCTAAAAAGCCATGCTTGACTGAAATCTATTGTCAATGCTTTGAGTTTATAGGGATTTAAATAGTTTTAATTCAGGAAATCAAATTCCTTACTGAGAAGATAAATTACTTCTCCAACATGCAATTTAATAGCTATTTTAATTAGCAATTAGTAACTTTTAGTTTCTTACTCAAAGTATCCTACTCAAAACTGGGTACACAGATACTTAAAAGTGAAGTAAAAATGCTTACAGTAGTTACTTTCCAGCACTGAGAAATTTAATGTAATCTTATTAAATATTCATTATATCATTTTAATTCAGCTTAGTCCCTTTATTTATCAGGGGTTGCCACAGCGGAGTGAACTGCCAAACTTATCCGGCGAATGTTTTGCACACCGGATGCCCTTCCAGCTACAACCCAGTACTGGAAAACATGCATACACATATACGCTATGGCCAATTTAGTTTATTCAATTCCCCTATAGCGCATATCTTTGGACTGTGGGAGAAACCAGAGCAAGTGGAGGAAACTCACGCCAACACAGGGAGAACATGCAAACCCCACACAGAAACGCCAACTGACTCAGCTGGGACTCGAACCAGCAACCCTCTTGCAGTGAGACAACAGTGCTAACCACTGAGCCACCGTGTTGCCCTCATTTTATATCAGAAAGATATTTCTGAAAGTAAAAATATCATAAAAGTTATTCATTATATGTTTTTAGTCACACCAGGACTGTCAACAGTGATCAGAAATAATATAGATGTCTGCTTATTTTAGACCCAGATGTGCTGGACACTTGGTTCTCTTCCGGTCTCTTTCCGTTTGCCATGCTCGGCTGGCCTCAGCAGGTTCTTCATTCATTTCATTTTCTTTCAACACCATGAACTCCTATATGTGTATCGGATAGGTCGAGATGAACATGCTTTGATCAGTCTCTCCGCTCTCAGACTGAAGACCTGACACAGTTCTACCCCAATTCCATCCTGGAAACAGGCAGCGACCTCATCTTTTTCTGGGTGGCCAGGATGGTGATGCTGGGCACAGAGTTGACAGGACAGCTGCCCTTTAAACAGGTTGTGTTGGTGGCTTATTGCCCAGCTCATAACTCTAAATGCCATATTATAAGGTTGGCAGGAATTGAATTTTTTTATTGCAGTGTGCGTCATATACCAAAAGTATCCAAAATGTCACAGAGAAATGTTACCGTCTTTTTTTTGCCTGTGTTATTTGCAGCTCTGAGTCTTTTATTGCTCTTTTCCTCTCTCCCCCTCACCACTGTGTCAAACAGGTGCTCTTTCACTCTCTGGTGAGGGATAAATATGGGCGGAAGATGAGTAAATCTTTAGGAAATGTCATCGATCCTCTTGATGTCATCTCAGGGGTGTCTTTGGAGGTAAACACACACACACATAAAGAGACATACACATACACATTCAATAGGTTTCCATTGTTTTTAGAATGTACAAACTATAAAAAAAATTATTACCGTACCCCATACTGGAAACTGTGTATGGTTTTACTTTCTGAAAAAAAACTCATTCTGTATGATTTATAAGCTTTTTGAAAAATGTGAACATCTGCAATGTCCTCATAATTCACCATCTTTTTGTAATGCATGTCTCTTGCCCATGTCATTATACACTCTCACTGTGACTAAGTGCAAAGCATGAAGACAGTATTAAAGCTTTGAAACTGCAAATTGGGATGGTGATGGAGCAGATTTTATTTGTAATAAAACAGGCTTTCTTGTTTAACAAAAAATACTTGATTGGGCAGAAAATATGTGTAATATTCACTCACTGTCCACTTTATTAGGTACACCTGTCCAACTGTGCATTAACGCAAATTTCTAATCAGCCAATCACATGGAAGCACCTTAATGCATTTAGGCATGTAGACATGGTCAAGACGATCTACTGCAGTTCAAACCAACTTAAAGGTGATTTAAATGACTTTGAACGTGGCATGGCTGTTGGTGCCAGACAAGCTGGTCTGAGTATTTCAGAAACTGCTGATTTACTGTGATTTTCATGCACAACCACGACTAGGGTTTAGAGAAAATAGTCCAAAAAAGAGAAAGTATCCAGTGAGCGGCAGTTCTGTGGGCGCAAATGCCTTGTTGGTGCCAGAGGTTAGAGGAGAATGCCCAGACCGGTTCAAGGTAATAGAAAGGCAACAGTAATTCAAATAACCACTTGATACAACCGAGGTATGCTGAAAAGCATCTCTGAATGCACAACATGTCGAAACTTGAGGTGGATGGGCTACAACAGCAGAAGACCACACCGGGTGCCACTCCTGCCAGCTAAGAACAGGAAACTGAGGGCTACAATTCGCACAGCCTCACCAAACTTGGACAATAGAAGATTGGAAAAACTTTGCCTGGTCTGATGAATCTCAACATTTCTGCTGCAACATTTGGATGGTAGGGTCAGAATTTAGCATCAACAACATGAAAGCATGGATCCATCCTGCCTTATATCAATGGTTCAGGCTGGTGGTGGTGGTGTTATGGTGTGGGAGAATATTTTCTTGGCACACTTTGGGCTCATTAATAACACAGCCTATCTGAGTATTCACATCATGGATGTGCAGCCGATCAATCTGCAGTAACTGCGTGATGCTATCATGCCAATATGGACCAAAATATCTGAGGAATAGTTCCAGTACCTTGCTGAATCTATGCCATAAAGGATTAAGGCAGTTCTGAAAGCAACCCAGTACTAGTAAGGTGTACCTAATAAAGTGGCCGGTGAGTGTACATAAAACACCTCTAACTGATAGAGACAAATGCTAAAAGTTATAAACCTCCCATTTTTAGCAAAAAAAGTTTATTAAGTTTCATGAATTACTGGTTTTAGATGTTGTTAAAATCTTACATGCTGTTTTATTTGTTATATAATTTTTTTAAAAAGTGTTTAATTGAAATGATGCTGAAATATAACACTAATAATTAAGGAGATTTTAATAAAATTGTAATAAAAATGGCAAAAGCATGTAATAAAATGATTATTAAAATTATACTGATGCTAATAGGTTTCAGAAAACATTTATTGTCACTGCTTTGCTTTTTTTACATCTGTAAATTCTTTTACTTTGTTCCTAAGTTACAAACGCTAAATCCTCAGCTTCTTAATAAAAGCAATGATTCAAACTCATTAATGAATATAACAAGAATTTCCCAGCTGGAAGAGAGAATCAGTATCAGTCAGATGTCCTTATAATCAGGCCCCAGGCCAGAACAGACTCTTCTCATTTAGAAAAAATCTTAATATTTTAAACAGGAAACTCCGTCTTCTTGTCAGTCACGTTGTGATTTGATTTCTGTAGAGACTTCAAGAGAAAGTTAAAGAAGGAAACTTGGACCCGAGAGAGAGCATTGTTGCCATTGAAGCACAGGTCAGTACAAGTTTTTCACTCTTCCAGTCACTCCCAAATGAACAAACTCAGCTCATTCTCTGTGTCCTTCCTGCAGAAGAAAGATTTTCCCAAAGGGATCCCCGAGTGCGGTACGGACGCTTTGAGGTTTGCGCTTTGCTCTTATAGAGCTCAAGGTAAGTCACCTTCATTACCATCCCACAATCAAACCTCAGGATCAGACGAGCCAGAATTCTTCACTCTTCACTGCTGCTGTTTTGTGTCAGGAGAGGACATCAGTCTGTCCGTTTCCCATGTGCTGAGCTGCAGACATTTCTGTAATAAGATGTGGCAGACGGTTCGCTTCACCCTCGCCGCACTGAAAGATGCAAGTTTACCAACACCATTAGCTGAGGTGAGGTAGCAAGTACGTGTTTGCTAAAGCAATAAAACAAGCCTGTAGAGATTCACATGAGTCCTGCTCACTGGGAGGTGCAGTAATAGGGCTAATCTGCATGATGCCAACATGATATAGTAATCTTCATTCTGTATCTGTTGAAGATAATCAACTCTGTTAAAGTTGATCTTTGACTAATCTCAAAATGACTATCATTTCTCATGCTGTTGAGGATTTAGCTGTGGCATTTAAACTGTTTATTTTGGACTTTTATTATTTTTTGGACTTAAAAAATGTAATAACAATATTTTAATATCAGTTATTTAATGCTTTGCCATAATATTTAAAATAAATATAGCTTCATTGGGTTGTCCTATAAAAACCAGACATTTTATATTTGTAAATTCCTAACAAACAGACATAGACTAAAAAGCTCAACTTTTAACAGTGGATTTTTAAAATAAATTATTACTTATTTTTATTACAGTAAATTATTGCAGTTTTCTGGGGAATTGAACTGAATTGACTAATGTCTTAAATAAAAGTGTTCTGTAAAAATAAATAAAAAAATAAATAAATGAATGTACATGTATTTGTAGATATATGAGCAATATCGCACAAGTAGCAGTGCGATATGGCTGTGATATTGCATTTATACAACAGTTCGATGGCATAATAGTGTATATAAAAAAGAAAATCAAACACAGAGAGTCTAATAATCTTTTCGCATGAGGAACTACTTTATTCTGCCATTCATTCACATCTGCAGCTGCGTCAAAACATCTGCTGTTACTAATTCACCAACGTCACTTTAGAGCTAGTTTTTGAACGATTCTCTAGCGTAATGTCTAAAGTGAAGACTAAACAGGTGATTTTGCTGACATTTTAAGATCATAAAATACCATCAGTCTTGAGACATTTCCCAGTATTTCTCTGTTGCAATCTAGATATCATAATAATTAACCCCAAAAAAGCCAAAGCAGCACAATCACTACCAGATTACTGTTGTGTTTGCGATAAGAAAAAATTCTAAACACTAAACACATGCGGGCATTTCTTCTTCTTTTTTCTTTTACTGAACTAGTCTGCATTAACAAACAGGAGACTCATTAGAAACAAACAGATGCCCAACCAAAAATTTACTCAGGATTATACAAAGAGTGGCCAACACAAAATACATACATTCCTGATATGGGAGTCCCATTTTGCACTCAATACACTACAATTACTATGGTATAAATACAGCACTGCAACATACAAAAGAGAGATTGACTTAGACTGTCACTTACCAGTTTAATAATAATTTGATCAGCTGTAGTTTGGAGTTTTACCCTAAATTTTTCTCCTCTAAGGGATTACTATGCGGTCTCCGTCACCATCTTGTGGATAGACAACGTCAAATGTCTTAGCTCTTCTTAATGGCAGGCTAATGGTCGCGGACGCTCTGTATCTCCGAAATTATACATATATTTAAAATAGGCACTATCCTTATAAATTAACTGCATAGTTACAATCTAAACAACTACATTCTCCCGTAAAAAAAAGCCTCAAAAGTACATTATGTTGTCCAACAGCTGCAATATTTGTCAAACTGTAGTGAGTTTATTGATCTGTGGTCACTCTATGTGGGCAGAGTAATGCACAAGAGTGAAGAGGCTGTACGAGTTCTGATATTGCAGAATATCGCACGGCTATCAGCCAATCAAATATTTATTTATTTATTTATTTATTTATTTATTTATTTATTTATTTATTTACTTATTTATTTATTATAAATATGAAATGGCCCTTTTTTGGTGTCTGCTTCAAAATCCATATACAAAAGTGTTTTTTCCCTCATAAAACATAATAAATGCAAGTGTCTACTTTAATATTTCAGATTAACGTTGTGAAAATAAATGATCAAAATACAAGTATCATTTATATATTTATAATAAATAAATGACATCATCGTTCAGCATAACCGATATATTACTGCAAAAATCAAACAACAAACTTGATTCTGATTTGCACTTCTCAATATACAAAAAGTCATTGTAATATTTACACATATATACTATTCATACATTTAATAAACAGTGCTTATTTTATATATATTTATTATATTTTAAATGGTTAATGTCTTTCTGACAAATGTGTAAAATCTAATGGTTAGAAGGAAAATGGCTATCACTAATCAGTATTTCTCATTGTGTGTGGAACTTTTAAATATGTCATCAAATGATGTTTTATGTTATATTTTTCTTATATGAACTAGTCATAATGAATGGCAATTTAGTTGTTATCTTCTGTAAGTCTTTGTAAAAATGAATCATAAATCAAACCTCATTGTTATTATCATTATCATTTGCTCAGACACATTCATCTAATGCATGTGGGGAATAATAAAATAACAGTAAAAGCTGTATTACACTTTTATTGTATTGATGCTTGAAACCCCCATTTTATCTTTGACCCACATACTACAATAACACTTCATCATCATTTGCAAGGAAGCACACACTTTATCTTGTCGTTTATTTTGTCCTGCACCTGCGCTTGTGTTGTCCACATTGGTTATTCAGTTTAATGGGACTAAATTACAATAGAAAAAGAACAAGGCCAGAGCAGAATGACTCTTTCAGTAGCAGCAAATGGCAGAAAATCAATCTGAAGGGTGAAGTCAGAGTTCTTCACTGAGATTATTCTCTTCGGGTTGATGCTCCCTTCATTTCACAGTGTGCTCATGTCAATCACAGAATCTGCTGGCAGACAGTAATAGTGCACTTTATAGGGATACTTCACCCCAAAATGAACATTCTGTCATCGTTAACTCACTCTCCACTTGTTCCAAACTTACTTGAGTTTCTTTCTTCCATTGAATACAAAAGGAGAGATTTTGAAGAATGTTGGAAACTGGTAACCACTGACTTCTATAGTATTTTTTTCCAATTTTTTCAACAGACGAAAGAAATGTAAACAGGTTTGGTTAAGTTTAAACAGATTATTTACACATTTAGTGGTTAGCGCTGTCGCCTCACAGCAAGAAGGTTGCTGGTTAGAGTTCCAGTGCTTCCGTGGGGTTCCTCTGGGGGCTCTGGTTTTCCCCATAGTCCAAAGACATGCGCTATAGGTCAATTGGATGAACTAAATTAGCCGTAGTGGATGTGTGTGTGTGAGTGCGTGCATGTGCGTGAGTGTGTATGGGTGTTTTCCAGTACTGGAAGGGCATCGGCTGCATAAAACATATGCCAGAAAAGTTGGTGGTTCATTCTGCTGTTAAAATAATACATATATCTTTCATATAGCAGCCTCTTGTGATTAGCTAGTCGCAACATTTCAAATCGATTGGATTTCGATTGGGGTGACGCAGTGTTGCAGTAGGTAGTGCTGTCGCCTCACAGCAAGAAGGTTGCTGGTTCGAGCCTCGGCTGGGTCAGTTGGCGTTTCTGTGTGGAGTTTGCATGTTCTCCCTGCGTTTCCCCCACAGACATGCGATACAGGTGAATTGGGTAGGCTAAATTGTCCGGAGTGTATGAGTGTGTATGAGTGTGAATGAGTGTGTATGGATATTTCCTAGAGATAGGTTGCAGCTGGAAGGGCATCCGCTGTGTAAAACATATGCTGGATAAGTTGGCGGTTCATTCCACTGTGGCGACCCCAAATTAATAAAGGGACTAAGCCGAAAAGAAAATGAATGAATGAATGGATTTCGATTAATCGCACAGCCCTACCCCATATACTGACCATTAGTCACAGTTAAGCCTTGTTCACACTACATGACTTTAAACATCAGCAGATCGCTATGCCATTTACACTACATGACTTTTTGTGTCTTTAAATCGCTGTGTTGTCACACTACGCGATACTATGTAAATTATCCTCAAGAGAGGGGGGGGGGGGGGGTCACACACTACATGATCTGACAACAACTGGTTCTCCAACAGCTCTGTCAAGCTACCAAACCACAGCCAATGAAAGCTTTCAGGCGAGCATTTAAAAACATTGTCAATCAGCAGATGCATCGGCGGATCAATCGCTCAACTGCAAGGTTCAAGTGGATAGATGTGGCTTTAACACTAGAACTACAGAGGCAGTAACAGTTTTAAATTTTTGTAATTTAATAACTCTTTGAAATAAAACAGGCATATCTATAATACCCTGACTTTTCCTAAATATCTGTGCATTTCTTTCTAACATTGCTATTTTTTTTTATTATAAAACAGAAAAGAACTGAATATTTCTACCTTTAATTACCATATTGGTCAAATTGACTGCATGCATGGCTGCTACTTTTAGCCGTGACTTTAAATATGTGTGCCTTTTTTGCCTAGCAACTACCTGTCAACAAAAGCAACTTTCTGATAGAAAAAACACAAACGTTTTTCAGATTTATCATTCAGAACAGCATATTCTATGCCGCGAAATAGCTCCTGTTTATGAAAATAATAATGAAAGACATTTGGTCAGTGTTCTAGTAGCTTAACTTCATATTTATAGGCTGTATTACCAAACAATAATATTTTTAGGATAATGGTGTCAGAAAATATGATGACAGACATTCTAGTTCCACTGTTGCCTACTCTTGTGTCTGTGTAAACATACAGAGTGAAGCGAGTGCATTGATGCCCATTCTGGCCAATCACAGACATTTCTGTTGAGCTCTTGAGCACAACGGAGATTCAGCTCATGCTGATATGCTCTCTCATTGGCTGCAGCTAATCCCTACATCTGACCACACGTTGGGTCGAGTCGGCCGACTGGTCTGGAATATTTAGCATGCTAGATATTGTATTTTCATCAGCGAGGTATCAGCGACGTGTCAGCAGGCCTCTTTGATGCATTGTTCAGTAGTTCACACATAAAGACTGATGAGCGCAGAGCACCCGCAGATTTTTCCCTGATCTGTCGGCGAGCTTGTTAACTTTAAAATCGGCTCAAATTGGGCCCGAATAGTGTGAACTAGGCTTTACTCTCAAATATCAACACTGAAAAACACATAACAGTAATCCTTAAAGGGTTAGTTCAACTAAATTAATTAATTACTCACCGTCATGTCTTTCTAAACTCCTGAAAGATCTAAAATCATTTAAAACATCTTCATTTGGGCTCTGAAGATGAACGAAGGTCTCGGGATTGGGTGATAATTAACAGAACATACATTTTTTGAGTGAACTAACCCTTTAACGTTTTTCTCATTTTGTCATTCAGACGTATCCTCTATCCAGCATGGACAAGTGGATATGTTCCCGTCTCTACAGCACGGTTCAGCAGTGTGAGCGGGGTTTTGAGAGCTACGAGCTCCACGCGGTCACGTCCGCGCTGCACTCTTTCTGGCTCCACAGTCTGTGTGACGTCTACCTGGTGAGGACGATCTGCACTGCAGTGCTGTCGTGATTTGATGGATCTTGCAATCATTGACTGATGAGTTTCCTCCTCTAAACTGATGTTTCTCATCTTCAGGAAAGCGTCAAGCCACTGCTGAAGCCTGAAGGCTGTGAAGAGAGAGTCGGAGAGAGGCAGGTGGCCACATCTGTGTTGTATCACAGCGTGTCTGTATCTCTGGCTCTCCTCTCGCCCTTTATGCCGTTCCTCACAGAGGAGCTGTGGCAGAGACTCCTGCCGTATGGTCACTCTGACAGGACATCCTGCAGTCTGTGTGTTCAGCCCTACCCGAAGACCACACAGCTGGTGAGTCTGTCCAACACACACACATACACACACACAATTGGCGCTTTTCCATGTCCACCAGATGGGTCACTTTTGGGGGGTTTTAACAGTGCTGTTAAACTCAATTGAGGTTCCAAGTGAGACATAAAAATACTAAAATACGGCATCTAAACTGCAGATACTGACTGGCCAGAGAGAAATGTCACTACATGTCAATTTGAATGTATGGCATCATACACCAAACTCACCAGATTTAAATATTCAGCCACCATAGAATCATTTAAAATGGTTTGTTCACCCTTTTATTTGAACAAATTTAGTTTATTTAGTGAGTGATCTTTCCCAGTGATGGGTTGCGGCTGGAAGGGCATCCGCTGCGTAAAACAAATGCTTGATGAGTTGGCGGATCATTCCGCTGTGGCAACCCCAGATTAATAATAAAGGGACTAAGACGAAAAGAAAAGGAATGAATGAATAGTGAGTGATCTGCCAGAATGCTAGCATTAGCATAATAGCTTTGAAAATTTGCATCCCTCCCCTGCAGTCATGAACAAATAAATCACAATCTGATGGCCATAGACAACCTTGTATAACACTAGATCATGTCATTCACCAGTTAGAAAACTCTGTTAGAAAACATTGGGGTATAGTTGGTTTTATATCCACACATTCGGACTTTCTCCTTAATATCCTTTCATAAAGGTATTGTTTGCAAATTCTAATTTGTGAAATCATATAATCAGCCAATGACTATAAAATACAACATTGTTTACAGTCAGTTAAATAGTGCTAATGTTGTTTTGAAGTAATACTACAAGCATTTCAAACCCAATATTCAAAGTAACTTTAGATTTGGAGCGTGTCACTGGTCATCTCTGTTCAAAAATGAACGAATGTGTGAGTATAAATCAAATTTTACCTTATTAAAGCTGGTTAGGAAGACCAACACTATTTACTTATGTTGTGCTATTCAACTCAATCAATGTCAGATCAGAAAAAAAGGAGTGCTAAAAACAGAAATACCCTGCCATCTTTTTACATTACACATTACCAAGAAAAGGAGCGACTTTTCAATTGTTCTCACTGATCCTCGTACATCGATTGTTCATCTCCTTTTACACTTGAACATCTAAATGAATGCTTAGGTCTATTTAACCGACTATATTATAGATGCTGTAAAAAATACCCCATGAACTTGAAAATAGTCAATCTTTCTCCGGACTTTTCAGTAGCTGAAAAACACCTCATTCATAAAAAAACAACATAATCCACATACGCTTTGTTAGGCTGAAATAGTTTTAAAACATACCAGTCTAAAAGTAATACTTCAGTCATGGTGTCACCCTTCTGATTGTGGTTTTGAACTGCATAACATCATTTCCCTACAGCGTGCAAAACTCTGATATCGATTTAGATTTAGGCTTGATCCTGCATTTTGGGCAGAAGCCCTTTCAGAATCTTTCTTTTCATTAATAAAAGGCCACGTTGGTCTTTCGGAAAGAAGTTCAGGTTGATGCTGAGTTTACCTTTCCTCTGTGTCAGCTGTAGATCCATGCTTCACGTGCACATGCAAAAAAATTTATCTATCTGCGTAGAGGCTGTGCCGAAATATACATTTAAATTTGTTGGCAGACAGTTTGAGTTACCTATCGTAGTTGAGTTATTTGTCCGCCCGACAATTTTTAATTGGATGAACATTTTTTTAGTTATGCCTTACCCAGAATATAAAAATACTTATAAATACATTTAGGTCATTTACTTTAATCAATACTATTGGAATGTGAAGAGACTTTCAACCAGCAGAACAAAAAAGACAATCACCTACTGCACCTTTAACTACTAGCAAAACATGACATTGAAGGTTTGTAAAATACACGTGGATATATATATGGCGATGGCAATAATAATCATTTTTAAATATAACTGGACAATTAGTAATATACACACTTGTAATATACAAATGCTGAATTTGCCACTTTAGAAAAGGAAGTCACACAAAAGCAACAGCCGACACAGGATTACACTTGGTTTAAAGCCTTCTTCGATGGGTTATTTTTTATAGCTAATTTTTCACAGTTTATTATGGCAGAGCAGTCAAAATAGGACAAATGAGCTCATGTATAGGACAAATTCTAGACCTTTGTCAGTTAGGGGTGAGTCTTTTGATCCACCTGAACCCCCTCTGGCTATGGGCCTGCAGCTAATAATTGACTATTAGTAATTTCCAAGCAGATGTGGTGAGGCAAGTTGGTTGCTAAAGGCAACCTCCAGCACAGAGTTGGATCCCACTGGTCTGATAATGTGCAGATAGGGTTGGGTACCAAAACCCCATATGACTGGTGTGTTCAGAAGAATCAGAACACAGATTTCAGTGACTCATTTTAATAGAATTGATGAAATTTGAAGCTGGTTTGTTGAATACCTATTATTAGAACTATATTTGTTATTTAACTGTGTTAAATTATTGTAGTTTGGCTAGGCAGTTTAGGCTTTATTGTGAATATGTTGCATAAATGTATTTTGTATTAATTTGTAATTTTATATTCATGGATATTTGAATGTTTTAATGTTATTTAATTCATTTTCCCCCTAATTAATAGTCATTGCGTTTTTGCTCCTTTTAAAGTATATGTACAGTCACTGCTTATGCCGTGCTGTGGTGTTGATTGGTCACTGATATTGTAAAAATAACCAAATGACACCCAACCCTGCATGCAAATCTATTTAACTCACTAAACAACCTTTTTACATCTCTTTGTTCACCACAGGAGCACTGGTATTTTCCTAAGGAGGAAGCAGAATTCTCTCTGGTACAGGAAGTGGTCAGAGTGACGAGGTTACTGAGAGCCCAGTGCCAGATGACGAAGGAAAAACCAGACTGTGAGTTTTTGTGGACTTTGCATTAATATTTGGTTACTAGATGACATTTTAGTTCTTTTAACTCTAGAGCCAGGGTGTGCATTCACCTTGAGAACAAACTTTATTTCCAAATGTTTTATCTTTGATGAACTTTTGGCACTTCCAAGTGTTCATTTCATCACTGCATTGGCAGGGGGAGTCAATGGGGCTGAAGTCATTAAAGGGATAGTTCACCCAAAAATGAAAATTCTGTCATTATTTACTCAACCTCCACTTTGAGCTTCTTTCTTCTGTTGAACACAAAGGAAAATGCACCAAAGAATGTAGGACAAAACAGCTTTTGACATCCATATTATTTTTGTTTCTACTATTGATGCTGAGTTTGCTCAGAGATATTTCTCAGAATATCTTGTTTTGTGTTCAACAAAAGAAATAAATTGAACCACTTGAGTGTGGGTAAATGATGAGACAAACTTTTTACATTTTTTGGTGAACTATCCCTTTAACGGACATCACTAAGTAGCTTTAGTGTCATTTGCATACACTCAAAAAATGAGTTGAAACAACACAATCCTTAAGTTTGTTTTGGAACAACTTAATTGTTTTATGTTCAGTCCACATAAATAAAATTTGTACAAATAATTGAGTTAACTTAATCAAGTTGTGTTGGGACAACATGAAGAAACTGTGGACCCCAGCATTTCTTACAGTGTATGTGTGGTAAGCAATTTGGTTCTTTCTCATTAGACTCATTGTGAGCATATACAAGTTGAACAGTAGCAGTCCAAATACTGAGCCTTGGAGGACTCCACAAGTCATGATCACCTGTACTTGGTACTTAATTTGAGCCGGATCCTGTTCCGGAAAATGTCAGATATTCGTGTTTTGCGTTGTGTGATGTGAAAATAAATATTGGCCTACCTAAATAATATTTGTTACTTTAAAATGGCAATGAGGCAGTCAAGCATATTTAAATTTTTTTAAAACCATGAGTAAATCTAATAATGAGCCCGATCAAAAAAGATCTCGAGAAGATGGAACTGCACCCCTGGATCAGGATAGCGGGAGACAGAAGCAAGTAAGGCAGCCAGAAAACATGACAAAAGAGGTAACGGTGGGCTCTTCTAGAAGATTAGACAGAGTCATTTAATTATCTCTGTTTCACTTGAAAGTAACCTGAATGTCAGTGGTGTTAGTAAACTGAATAGTGATGTTTCATAAGATTTATGTTTGTGGCTACATGTTTGTTTTTATCCATGACTGACCTATAACGTTACACGGCACAAAATAATAAAAGACCATTCAGAAATTGATGCTTTTTTGCCGTTTAATGACATCATGTTCCAGGAAAACTGAAATTGTGTGGTGGACGTAAGTCACAGTAACTTTTATTTCCCAGTTTTGTTCCGGAAAGTATTTATTTACAAATTAAGCACTGCCTGTGCTCACATAGTACTTAAAAAAATTATCAAAAATAAAGAAAAAAAAACATTTGAAGACCATCTCAAAGAGCCCCGCCCAGTTTTTCTTTTGATTAAAGAAAACAGTTTATCATTTTGCCCATGAAAGCAAGATTTCAGATAGGTCTATTGATGCTCAGTATGGTATTATCCAAGTCGCTCTTTGTCACAACTGTGACTTTTAAGGACTTTGGACAGATCCCAGAAAAAAGTGTAGTATTTACCACTTCTAAATGATGTGGAGAATGTGCAAAATTGCAGGTTAATGTTTTAGGATGTTCTACAGTTTCTTCTACCATCAAATGCCTTGAAATCAGATATAATGACTTCTTTCTGATGTTGTGGTTAAGTCTGTCTGACCTCAGCACAGCACAAGGATGTGCTTATCGCCTTTCTGATATTATTGATGTCCTCTGTAAAAAAGAAAGCAAACTCAATGCATTAGCTTTCAGAGACAAGTTCACTGGGAGTCTGACTTGGCAGGTTGTTACTCTCTAAAGGGGTACCCAAACCTTTTCCTATAAAGGGCCTAAAAGCAAACTTGATTGAGGGCTGTGGGCCAAATATATATACCTAACCGTATATGTTAAATTTGCCATGCGGAATTTCCCAATTTATTGGAGAATATTTAAAAATAACTAGAAAATTATGCTTTAAATTATATTAACCAATGCAGTATCTTTTAATAATAAACTAATTACAGTAAAAATATCAACAATCCCATTTATAACACAATGGAGTTCAATGCGGAATACACTAGTTGAGCTGCTCCTGCCTTTACCTTGATTTGCTCGCAGATATCGTATGCATTGTCCTCTATCTGACAGTATTTCCATTTTAAAAGTCTGATTCATCTACAACATTTAATTGAATCATTTAATTTCAGTCTGCTTTTTTTGTAGCTCAGCAATAAAACAAAAAACAAAAGGTTATGTTAACCTGAAAATGACTATCTCTGTCAAAGGCATTCGCCCCAACCACCTCCACATTATTGGAATGGTGGGCCCAATGAAAGGTTACTATGGACCAACTTTGGCCATCTCTGCTCTCTACAGTAGTACTCTCCGCAGAGTTCAGTCATTGTTTAATTTGCTGTTTAGAATATTTTAAAGGAAGGAGGCTGAAAAAGAGGGATGTTTGATGCTCTATTGTTGCACTGATTGGCTTTTAGCTATGAACAGACTGTCACAATTCTGGACAATACATTGGAGAAAACAGTGAGCATAAGTCTAAAGAAATAAATTGGCTTTTCATATTTTCTCAACAATATATATATATTTTTTACATTATTTTTTTTTTAGAAAAAACACTTGAAATTTAGCATGAAAATACACCTTTTTTACATTTTAACTCTTCCCCCCTCCCTCCCCCAAAGCATCCAGATTCAGTTTAACAGGTAGATGTATTGTTATACATGGGCTAAGGCAAAGAAAAACATAAACAATATATATTTTTTAAATATATTTCTATAACAACACTTGGGTTAAGTAACAATTCACACCATTTACTACTGGCTTATTACCTGCCTATTATTAAGCACTTATAAAGTATAATAACCAAATACTACTTTGCTAACTATTAATAAGCAGCTAATTAGTAGTTTATTGAGCTAAACATTTTATTTAATGGTTTGCTAATAGTGTGAATTGTACATTAAAATAAAGCGTGACCCGAAAAACTACAATACCTTGACCTCTGATTTAATTTTTTTATTTATTTAATGCAACTTAACAAAATAAGAAAACATACTTGATATATTTAAGTGGAAATGGGGACTGTGGTGTCTGGTTCTACATTGAAAGCAAGAAAACTGTTTTTATAGGTGTTATAATGGGCTAATTTCCATCTTCTGCCACTTCATTTTTCATTTTCTTGCAACTTTCTTTCATTTTCTTGCATTTTCTTGCAACTATTCTTCATTTTTTATTTACAACTGCTGTTGTTTTTCTTCAAGGTGCTTTAGGTCTGCCAGTCTTCTTTCTGTCTTTAACGGTAGCTGTGTCATCAATAACATGCTTTACTTTTGACTTGAATCAAGGAGAGAAAAGTCTGCTATGCTTGGTTTCAAAGATGCAGGATTTATAAATCACACTAGTTTTCTCATATATGCTTCTGTTTCTGTCAAAGAGAGATTCAGCTTCAATGGCAGGAGAGATCAAAACATCAAAGAAAATGCAGAAATTATCAGATAGACAGAAACATTTATCCCTAACAGCAATTGATACAACGTTTAGATCTTTACGGATAAATGACTGCAGAATGTTTTTAAGTTGTAAACTAACTAGGCTGCACAATATATAATTTCACCATTGATCGCAATGTGCGCATCTGCAATAGTCACATCGGAAAGATATGCAATGTCCAGTCTGAATTATAGTTGACCGGGAGCCACAGACATCACTGTGTTTAGATGGAATTTATATGATTTATGCAAAAAACATTTCTTACTTAGAATTTTTGTCGAATTATCTACATTTCAGATTGAAAACAAGATTATTTCACTTACCCCTCTGGCAGATAATTTTCTTAAAACAAGCAAAAAACTCTTGATTTTAACTTATTTCTTCTGACAGTGAAAACTAAACCATATGTTTACTTGATCTAAGAATTATTTTTAGTTATTTGAACAGGAAACAAGACAAAACAAAGTAAGAAAAGCATTTTTTTCCATTTTGATTATTCAATTTCGGTACCCAAATATCACAATATCAGATTTTTTCAACATTGTGCAGCCCCTATAGTTACATTTCTATAGGAATGTTCAATTTTCCAGCAAAAGCAAGGACACAAATTTGACCTTTTAAAGTGAACGTTGCATGTAAATGTTGATTTTTATTTTGTCTTTCAAATTGTGCATATAGTAGCCAATTCTCTTTTTCTGTTTTAAAAGGCAGGATTCATAATTATCTATTTTGGGAGATAACGGGCAAATAAGCTTTGTGCTGTACTGCCTATAGTTATATAAAATCTGTAAAAATCCCTAAACAAAACTATATGTGACATTTTAAGCACAAAACTGGTCATAAGTATCAATTGAAATTGAGATTAATATGTCATCTGAAAGCTGAATAAATAAGCTTCCCATTTATATGTAGTTTTGTTATGGTAAGAAAATATTTAGCCGAGATACAAAACGTTTAATATTTGGAATTTGAGGTTTCAGAAGAAGTCAAATCAAATTCTTAGCAATGCACATAATTAAAAAAATAATAATTTTGATATAAAGTTTAAGTCAGAATTATTAGCCCCCCTTTGAATTTTTCTTTTTAAAATATTTCCCAAATGATGTTTAACAGAGCAAGGAAATTTTCACAGTATGCCTGATAATATTTTTTCTTCTGGAGAAAGTCTTATGTTTTATTTCGGCTAGAATAAAAGCAGTTTTATTTACTTTTTTAAAAAACATTTTAAGGTCAAAATTATTAGCTCTTTAAAGCTATATTTATTTCGATAGTCTAAAGTACAAACCATCGTTATACAATAACTTGCATAATTACCATAATCTGCCTAGTTAACCTAATTAACCTAGTTAAGCCTTTAAATGTCTTGAAAAATATCTAGTCAAATATTATTTACTGTCATTATTTTATTATTTAAAATAAATCAGTTATAGAGATGAGTTATTAAAACTATTATGTTTAGAAATGTGTTGGAAAAAAAACCTTTTCTCCGTTAAACAGAAATTGGGGAAATAAATAAACAGGGCTAATAATTCAAGGGGGCTAATAATTCCGACTTCAACTGTATTTACTGTAGGAAATGTACAAAATATCTTTATGTAACATGGTCTGTACTTCATGTATTATAATGATATTTGGCATAAAAGAAAAAAATTATAATTTTATAACACACACACACACACACACACACACACACACACACACACACACACACACATATATATATATATATATATATATATATATATATATATATATATATATATATATGTATATATATATATATATATGTATATATATATATATATATATATATATATATATATATATGTTATATATATATATATTGGCTATTAGCAAATTATATACACATGCAACATAAGACTGGTTTTGTGTTCCAGGGTCACATATAAAGGCACATCATAGGTCATTTTACCAGGTCTATGTCATTTCCAGTAGTTTCAAAGTTTTCAGTATGATCAAGTATTTACATGTACTCAGATTAAGAGCAGATTACAAAAAGATTTAAACTACCCCCTCAAATTTAATCAAAATTTAAATCATATCAAGCTGAGTCAAATCGATAAGCCTGTTTACATGCAGGCTTTTCCATTGAGCCATCAGTCCAATTACTAGTGGATTATTTGTATGCATGTAAACATAGCCATTGGCTAAAAAAATATTTTTATTGAGCTAGGCCTATTTTCAAAAAACATTTCTCCCAATAGTAGTAAAAAGCTATTCACAAAGCTGCTGAGGCAACCATTTACTAAGTAATAGAGAGAACTCTGAAGCTAAAAGTAAGGGTGGAGTTCACTTCGTTGCTATGGATGATGTCAGCATGAACTATGCACGCAGTGATTGGCTGATGGTGAGAGGAGAGTCTCTGTTAGAGATTTAATGATGGAAAGTTTGTAGAGAGCAATATTATGTTTATGCTGTATTCAGAATCATATATTAATATATTATACATAATATTATACATTTCCATATTTAAATAATTGTTTCAAAATATAAATCCTGCCATGTTTAAAATAATTTATGCAGACTAAATGAGAAATTAGTGTTTAATGTTATATACATTAGAGAAAACAATTCTTCCAATGTTTAAAGTTATATTAAGTTAAGAAAATTATTTATTCTTTGGGAATACCTTGATTAAGGCAGTAACTTATTAAAAGCTTATTGTGGTCTTAGTGACCTCCTTAGTGTGTCCTCTTCACTATTGTTTAACTTATTTAGCAGCTAGTTTTAGCACTAAAATGCTTTAAGAAATCAGCTTGGAGCAAAAATGTTTAGAAATTAGGGCTGCACAGTATATCATTTCATAGTCACATCGCGAGTATATGCAATGTTGAGTTTGTGTCCTAATTCATCAGTTGCATGTGTTTTTGATGCCTGTAATCATATAATGATTTTCAAAGCATTCAGGTATAAGATGTTGTACCACTTGTGACCTTAACTACGATTATTTTTTATCATTTAGTTACTGTACCTGAATACTGCTAGATTTGGGGAACGATAAAACACTTTATTTCAGTTGTATCTTTTTCTTGATTGTTTTTATAGATTTTTATGCATGAAAATACTCACAACATGCAAATACAGAAATGCACTGCAAATAGCACAGACCACAACGAAAATGTGTTGGCGAACCCCAGAATGTTTAAAGATTGTTTATTAGATTTCATGAAAATGCACTTCCACTGCAGAATCATCACTGCAAACAATTCTAACATTTTTGGCTCTATACACCAACACAATGGATTTGAAATGAAACAAACAAGATGTGCTTTAAGTCCAGACTGTCAATTATTAATTTGATGGTATTTACATCCAAATCAGGGGAACGGTGTAGGAGTTACAACTGTTTTCAAATGTGCCTCCCACTTGTTATGGGTCCAAAAGTAATTGGACAGAATAATAATTGTAAATCAAACTTTCACTTTTTAATACTTGGTTGAAAATCCTTTGCAGTCAATTACAGCCTGAAGTCTGGAACGTATAGACGTCACCAGATGCTGGGTTCCGTTCCTGGTGGTGCTTTGCCAGGTTTCTACAGCAACTGTCTTTAGTTCCTGCTTGTTCTTGGGGCATTTTCTCTTCAGTTTTGTCTTCAGCAAGTGAAATACATGCTCAATCAGATTCAGGTCAGGTGATTGACCTGGCCATTGCATAACATTCCACTTATTTCCCTTCAAAACCTCTTTGGTTGCTTTTGCAATATGCTTTGTGTCATTCTCCATCTGCACTGTGAAGTGCCGTCGATTGAGTTCTAAAGCATTTGGCTTTATAGCAGCAGAAAATATTGCCTGAAACACTTCAGAATTCATCCTGCTGCTTTTTTTCAACAGTCACATCATCAGTAAATACAAGAGAACCAGTTCCATTGAAAGCCATACATGCCCACGTCATGTCACTACTACCGCCATGCTTTACTGTTTAGGATCATGAGCAGTTTCTTTCCTTCTCCATACTCTTCTCTTCCCATCACTCTGGTACAAGTTGATGGCCTTCCTGCTTTTAAGGCTCAACAATGGTTTACATCTTGTGGTGAACCCTCTTTATTCACTCTGGTGAAGTCTTCTCTTGATTGTTGACTTTGACACGCATACACCTACCTCCTGGAGAGTATTCTTGATCTGGCCTACTATTGTGAAGGGTGTTTTCTTCACCGGGGAAAGAATTCTTTGGTCATCCACCACAGTTGTTTTCTGTGGTCTTCCAGGGCTTTTGGTGTCGCTGAGCTCACTGGTCCGTTCTTTCTTTATAAGAATGTTCGAAAAAGTTGTTCTGGCCATGCTTGATGTTTTTGACACCTCTGATGGGTTTGTTTTGTTTTTTCAGCCTAATGATGGATTGTTTGACATCTCCTTGGATCTCATCTTGAGAGTTGACAGCAAAAGATTCTAAATGCAAATAGCACACTTGAAATTAACTCTGGACCTTTTATTTGCTCATATTAATTGGCAGAATGAGGGAATATCACACACCTGGCTATGGAACAGCTTAGAAGCCAATCGTCCAATTACTTTTGGACCCTTAACAAGTGGGAGGCACATACGCAAACTGTTGTAATTCCTACAGCATTTATCTGATTTGGATGTAAATACCCTCAAATTTAAGCTGACACTCTGCAGTGAAAGCACATCTTCTTTCATTTCTAATCTATTGTTGTGGTGTATAGAGCCAAAAATGTTAGAATTGTGTCTATGTCCAAATATCTATGGACCTAAATGTATATCGCAAATTGCCCTAATATGTTCAAAAACATTATAGGACTGACATTTATTTTAAAGATTTTCTTCTAAAGTTCAGAGCTACATTTAGCCTTAAGATGTTTTGTAAATACAACCTCTTATGTTTAAACGTAACACTACTAGATTTTGTCCCAACATCCGTTTTAGATTGGAAGCAGATTAGATGGTGGTGTAATTCGATTTGAGAGGGCCTTATATGTTCTGTCACAATAATATGATATAGTGAAAGCCACATGGTTTTTTCATTGGGTTTCTGCTCTTTGTTTGTAATCATAGCAGGGACCCAGGACATGTCAAGAGCTGCTATCAGTTGTTTTTTGTTCACCTGCAGCTGATAGAGGATTTGGTTGAGTGGTTATGAGGCTCACTGATTTTGAGGCGCTATCTGGGGGCTATTATCAATAGATTGTAGACTCTCTTGTGTTATCAGAAGATGCTCAAATATGTTGTCTTTGGCTTCCCTGGCTGTTTTACAGCAGATCGTCACTGTGTGTCGAATCTGGGAGCAGTTCTAATACGTCACAGCCTGTCAGCCGTGAGCTCTGTGTTCAGGGCACAGCCAGATTGTGTCCGTGAGCAGTGGATTGTTTTGACTGTGTGATGTGTATGTGTGGGAGTGTGTGTGTGTCATTTAGGTTGATTGCAGTGGAACACACTGATGGATGATAGGCGGAGAAGTAGATGTTGTCCTTCAGTACTTTTGCACCAGTTTGTGTCCGAGTGTAGGCTTTTGTTGCGAACTGTTTTTTTCTTTAAGAAAAGGTTGAAGTTTTGAAAACAGTTTTACAGACAAATGACACTGTTTAGGTTTATTATGAAATTTTTGTAGCTATTTCATTTTATTTTATTTTGTTTTATTCTAATTTAAGCCTTTAATTTTTCCAACCACATGCTTATTCATGCTAATCAAATGTTAAGGTCCACATGAACCTGATGCTGCAACCATTTTTTTCCGTATCATAACACAGTTCCTAGAGAAACAGAATATTGAATGAGAAAACGGTGGGCGTGGCTTGTTTTTTCTACTCTGAGCTGATTGGATGTAGTAAAATAGACATTTCAGTCATTACAATGTCAGTCATTACATTGTCATTACAATGTAACAGCTCGCCATTTCTGTTTGTTGTCAAAACAGTTGGAGCAGCTGGTTAAATATGTTAGCCACACCCATTTCCTAAGATGTCACTAATCTGACAATTTAACTGAAGGAAGTGCATTTTCAGATTTTAATTAAAGAGTAGATGGGCACTTTTTTTCCTTAAAGACATGCACGGATGAATTGTTCACCGCAAAACTAGCAATGTGAGCTAACAAAATCATATGGTTAGTTTTGATTTCTGCTGGACTTTAAACATGCTGCGAGCATTGCGAGCTAGGTATGTTAGAAATATGTTAAAACATGCTAAGTGAAGCTAGCACCATGTTAAACATAGCTATGTGGTAAAACATGGTATAGATAATGTTATCAGCATGATAACACGTGCTAGTAGCCTTTCTTACAAACGTGCCAGAAATAAGAACTATCAGTTAATCAGTCTGTCTGTATGTCTGTCTGTCTGTGTAGTCATTTCGATATTTTCAGTTCAGAATTAATATTTTATCAATAATTAAGTTATTAGCCCTCCTGTGAGCACCCCCCACCCCCCAAATGATCATTTTCCAAATGATGTCTATCAGAACAAGGACTTTTTCCACAGTATTTCCTATAATATTTTTTTGCTGGAAAAAGTATTTGATTTTGGCTAGAATAAAAGCAGTTTTAATTTTTTAAAAAAACATTTTAAGGTCAAAATTATTAACCTCTTTAAGCTAATTTTTGTTTCGATAGTCTATAGAACAAACCATCGTTACACAATAACTTGCCTAATTACCCTGACTTGCCTAATTAACCTAATTAAGCCTTTAAATTGCTCTTTAAGCTAAATACTAGTATCTTGAAAAATATCTAGTAAAATATTATTTACTGTCATCATGGAAAAAATGAAAGTAATCAGTTATTAGAGATGAGCTATTAATTGTATGTATTATATTGTGTATATTAAATTGTATACATACATACATACAGGAAGGCTAATAATCAGTCCCTCCAGGATTTTGACTGATTTTGTTGCAGCTTTTATTAAAATTTGCTGCAATTTTTTGTGTTGCTTTGCTGTAAAACATTATACAACACAAAATTCTTTATTTTTTTATTACTCCTAGACCCAGTCACTGGGTTCTGTAACTTAAATTTAAAGGAGACTGTATGTTTGTTTTTTTAATCTTGCATCCACATGTAATTGTGTGTGCTCAAAGATCAAAATTCGCCAAATGACTGCACAGGTAGTCTCCAATGAAGGCCATCCCAGTAAAAAATACAGTAAAGTCAAAATGATTAGACCTCCAGTAAATTTTCTTTTCTTTTTAGAATATTTCTGAAATGATGTTTAACAGAGCAAACCATTTTTCACACTATTTCCTATAATATTTTTTCTTCTGGAGAAGGTCTTAATTGTTTTATTTTGGCTAGAATAAAAGCAGTTTTAATTTTTTTAAAAACATTTTAAGGTCAAACTTATTAGCCCCTTTAAGCAATATTTGTTTTCGTTTGTCCAAAGAACAAACCTTCATTATACAATAACTTGCCTAATTAACCTAGTTAAGTCTTTAAATGTCACTTTAAGCTAAATACTAGTTCCCTGAAAAATATCTAGTCAAATATTATTTACTGTCATCATGGCAAAGATAAAATAAATCAGTTATTAGAAATGAGTTATTAAAACTATTATGTTTAGAAATGTGTTGAAAACATCTTCTCTCTGTTAAACAGAGTGGGGACTAATAATTCAGGGGCTAATAATTCAGGAGGGTTAATAATTCTGACTTCTACTGTATAGAGAAAGTTTGTTTTTTCTGTCATCTGTCTTGTAGTGTATGCAGTGTGTGCTCCAGATCAGATGGAGACTCTCCTGCGCTTCAGATCTGCGATTTGCACTCTGGGACGAATCTCGAATCTTCATCTGCACTGTCCGGAGGCAGGATTCAGCGACTGTCCTCCACCTAAAGTCAGCGCTGTAGGGGTGGTGGATCATTCTCTCTGCTTACATCTCAGTGCTCAGGTAATGCAGAGTAAGGCTTTCCCTTTTCAAAGCAACCCAACAAGGGGTCTATATATAAACACTGCTGATGGCTTTCTCTCTGTCAACCTTCAGAACGGCGTTAATGCTGACAAACAGAGAGCGCTTCTATCTCAGCGCAGAGGAAAGCTGGCCTTCAAATTAAAACAAGCTCTTGCTCGCACACAGACGCACAACTACACCCAAAAAGTACCTCCGAAAATCAGGCAAGAGATGGAGAATAAGGTGAGTGCAGAGTTAAATTAGACTTCACTAGAAGTGTACAGATCATCAGTCACACCATGTTTAAAGCTTTTTTTTTTTGCACAAAAAAGCTCATTTTAGGACACCATAATATATATATATTTTTACATATATTTAATTTTTCTTTGCATTTTGTCTGTTTGTCATGTTATTTAAATTGTAAGTGGCACTTGAAAATATAAGGTCATGCCCAAAATTATTAATTCATTCATACCTTTTCTTTTCAGCTAAGTCCCTTTATTAATCTGGGCTCACCACAGCAGAATGAACCACCCAAAATTATTAATACCCCTGGCAAATTTTGACTTAAAGTTACTTTTATTAACCAGTAAGTTTTGTTTTTGACTGGAAATAAAAGAGGCTTCTTCTAAAAAATAATAAGACATGAGACATCATTGTGGAAAATAAAGTAGCTCTCAGCTCTCTTTTATTTACAATTGAACAACAAGTGGCTGTCAGAACTTGCAAGGTGTATGAATAATTTTGGGCTTGACTGTACATCATGCTAATAGTTGTTTTAAATTAAATTCAGTTTTCCTCATTTGGAATATTTAAATTGTCTCATAAATTTTTTAGAGCTTTAAATATTTATGAAGTATATTTTTAAAATTGATATTTATTTATATTTATTTATTTATTATTTTATTTTACATGTATGTGTATGTGTATGTATATGTATAATACAGCAACACATTAAATTAATTAATTTATTTAATATTTTTATTTTATATTTTATATATATTTTCAGTTATATTCATTTATTTAATTTATACTATATACATATAATACAATCACACATTAAATTAAATTGAATTAGTTTTTTTTATTTATTTTATATTTTTATTTTATTTTTTTCTTTATTTTATATTATATTAATTTATTTATTTTATATTATATATATATTATACAATCAAATATTAAATTTAATTAAAATGTTTTATTTTATATTTTACATTTTTATTTTATATTTTTATTTATTTAATTTAAATTATATTAATTCATTTATTTTTTACTATTTATATATATATATATATATATATATATATATATATATATATATATATATATATATATATATATATATATATATATTATACAATCTTAAATTAAATATTTTTATTTTATATTTTTTATTTATTTTATTTTATATTAATTAATTAATATTATATTATATTTACATATACAATCAAAATTTTAATTAAATTATTATTTTCTTATTTATTTTATAAATTTTTTATATTATATTATTTTATTTATTTTATATTATATATACATATTATACAATCAAATAATACATTTTATTGAATAATTGTTTTTATTTTGTATTTTTATTTGATATTTTTTATTTATTTTATGTTATATTAATTTATTTATTTTATGTTATATGTACATATTATAAAATCTTAAATATTTTTTATTTTATATTTAGTATATGTATTTAATATTTTTTATGTATTTTATTTTATATTAATTAATAATTTTATGTTATATATACATATTATACAATCAAAAAAATTATTAAAATAAATTATTTTTTATTTATTTAATATTTTTATTTATTTTATTTTATATTACATTAATTTACTTATTATATATATATATATATATATATATATATATATATATATATATATATATATATATATATAATACAATCACAAGTTAAATTAAATAAAGAAACATTTAATTTATATTTTTATTTTATAATTTTTATTTATTTTATTTTATGTTGTATTAATTTATTTAATTAATATTATATATACATATTATACAATCACAATTTTATTGAATTACATTTTTCAGGACAACATTTTCATGACAAATATTTTCATTTCAAAATGCATAAACATATTTTAAAAAGCTTACAAAGAGATATTTTTTTAATATTCCATATATTCATGAGAAGGAAATCTGAAAACCAAATGTAACAACTTGCTAGTTTTCCATGTAACTCAAAGTGTCTGATGCTTTACTTGCAACCCTCAATGCCCAGTGTTTTCATTCACTGTTGTAAATTCATTTTCAAAAAAAAGTTATTATTTCTTTTTTGTTATTAAAATTCATATCAGATCATCCACATGCATTTATGTGGATTGCAATATTTATGCATGCTCTGTTTATTCTTCATTCAGCGTATCCCACGAGAAAGCTTCATTCTTGTCAATTGAATAATATATTTGAGCAGATGACAGATCTTGCATACATTTATTTGTTTGTGCTCAAAAATAACCAGATCACAGCCATGGAGCAGGAAATGAAGAACATCGAGGATCAACTGTTGGCTTTGAAGGATGCAAAATAAGAAGATTCAAACACTGAAGTCATCCAATAATCATTTTCTTAAATAAGAAATATGTTTCCACACAAATATATGGCAAAACATAAATGGAAGGTGCATATGTATTATGTTTGTTTGGATGTAACATAAATGTAAAATAAATTATTTGCCATTTTTAGAGCCAATCTCTCTCTTCTTTACATGTATTTTTATTTTATTTTTTGCATTTTTATTAAAACATATTTCTGTTTTAATTATATTTAATTATACACTCACTGGCCACTTTATTAGGTACAACTGCTAGTTAACGCACATTTCTAATCAGCTTATCACATGGCAGCAACTCAATGCATGGACAGTAGGCATGTAGACATGGTCAAGACGATCTGCTGCAGTTCAAACCGAGCATCAGAATTGGGAAGAAAGGTGATTTAAGTGATTTTGAATGTGGCATGGTTGTGGGTGCCAGACGGGTTTGTCTGAGCATTTCAGAAACTGCTGATTTACTGGGATTTTCATGCACAACCATCTCTAGGGTTTACAGAGAATGGTTCGAAAAGAGAAAATATCCAGTGAGCAAATGTTTTGTTGATGTCAGAGGAGAATGGCGTGACTGGTTCCAGCTGATAGAAAGGCAACAGTAACTCAAATAACCACTTGTTACAACCGAGGTATGCAGAAGAGCATCTCTGAATGGACGCACGTCAAACCTTGAGGCAGATGGGCTACAGCAGCAGAAGACCACACCGGGTGTCACTCCTGTAAGCTAAGAACATGAAACTGAGGCTACAATTCACACAGGCTCACCAAAATTGGACAATAGAAGACTAGAAAAATGTTGCCTGGTTTGATGAGTCTTGATTTCTGCTGCAACATTCAGATGGTAGGGTCAAAATTTGGCGTCAAAAACTTAAAAAAGGGGTTCAACCTGTCTTGTATCAACAGTTCAGGCTGATGGTGGTGGTGTAATGGTGTGGGGGATATTTTCTTGGCACACTTTGGTATCGTATCAACACCACAGCCTGCCTATGTATTGTTGCCATGTCATAAAGCATGAACCATCTCAGACTGGTTTCTTGAACATGACAATGTGCTCACTGTACTCAAATGGCCTCTACAGTCACCAGATCTCAATTCAATAGAGTAACTTTGGGATGTGGTGAAACAGGAGATTCCATCATGGATGTGCAGCTGACAAATCTGCAGAAACTGTGTGATGCTTTCATGTCAATATGGACTAAAATTTCAGAAATATTTCCAGTACCTTGTTGATTCTATGCCATGAAGGATTAAGGCAGTTCTGAAGGCAAAATAGGGTTCAACACTGTACTAATAAGGTGTACCTAATAAAGTGGCCGGTGAGTGTATATGTTATTGTTTATAATATTATTATTATTACGTTACATAACATTTTTATACAGCACATTTTAGCTCTTATGTTTTATATTTTGTTACAGACATACAGTTTCGTCCTGCAACTGTTTTGCAGCATACGAAATGTCCCAAACACTATTTTTACTGTCCAAAATGGGCAAAAAAATTTGCTTTTAATGATAGTCAAAACATGTTCAAAAAATATGTGTATGTGTTATTAATGCTTTAAAAACAGTCAGGAAAAAAACGGCTGTGTTCAATACAGAAATAAAGAGTTTTTCATTCTATTAATCAAACGTGACTTTATTATGTTTTATGGAACACAATTTATTGTGTTTTTCGGACCACGGACCAATTAGGTTGCAATAAGCCCAAATAGCAAAGAGAAAAAAAAAAAGTGCATGTAAAAAGATAGCTTGGCCCTAAGAGGTAAATTTTTTTTTTTTATAGATTTTGTGCTATTTTTTCATAATACCCCCCACCCAAATTCTTTTTTTAATTACACAATTATGCAGCCTAAATTAGTGCATTTACTCATTTATAAAAATACCACTTGACCTTTTCAAAGACAAGCACGTCAAAACAAGTCATTTCAGCATGTATACTGTAGGTGTCCTCATAGCTGACAGTCTCTGGATGAATATTCAGTCTCAGTTGGAAGCTCTTCCTCATTCATATCTTCCCCATCAGTTACATAGCATACTCATCTAGGACACCCTCTGTGCTGTCCTCGATTTCATGATTCCCTCTAATCTCCCTTGTTTATAGCTTTATCACTGGAGTCAGGACGATTTAGGAGTAAATGATTAAAAAAAACTAGTTTTTCATTGTGCTGTTACTGAAATGTGAAACATAAGAAAGGTCCAAGAGCGTCATAACAATAACATGAGACCCAGTTGTAAATGAACAAACTCGCATGGTTTGGCAGTCGTTGATTTTTGAGGACCTGTGATATCGCTACATCTAAAGCTGTGTCCACATAGAAGAGTTCAGTCGTTCATATGTAGTTAAATAGATACAAATATTATTTATTAATAATAACAGAGTTTGTTTTATCAAAAACATCACAAAGTTTGCATGAAATCAAAATGTATTGTTTATTTTGCTAGGGCACATTGTTAGTCGTAAAGTGAACAATTAATGCATTCAAGTTAATCATCTGAAAATAAATGTTGATTCTTTGGTAATTCTTTGGTAATCTTTAATCAAATTTTGATCATTTGCTGTTGCTTTGAAATGGCAATCCTTCTCTGATGATGTCAGTTTGACCATTTTTTTAATACTAAAGATGATTTAGTATTCAAAAATGTTTTATTTAGATTTCTTTTTAGTAAATTGGTCTTACACTTTATATTTTCAGATTTTACATACTATATATATGCATCAATTCTGGTACTTTTATCATAAACCGACATATCAGGCATTTGGTGGAGGTTGATATTTAAATAGGATGTGTTGGAAAAAAAAGCATTGAGTGTGTTAACTAATGACATTCGGAGTTAAGAAATGCGATGCAAAATAAAAAATTTCTTGGTGGGGGAGTTAAAGGGTTAAAGGCAATGAAAAGAACTTTTTATTCACTTTAACGGTAAATTTACTGGGCCTACACACAGGAGTTGGAGAAAAATGCAAATTTTAGAAGAAAAATCAAATTGTATTTAGAGGTTTTTGCATCTAAACAATTCATATGTTTACTGAGAATGTCAATGGTTACTAGCTTCCAACATTTAAAAAAAAAAAGTCTTTTGTGTTCAGCATAAAAAGTGAATGATAAGTCAGGCCCGTAGCCAGGGGGGTTCGGGTGGTTCAGTAGACCCACCCCTCACTGACAAAGGTCCAGAGTTTGTCCCATACATGAGCTCATTTGTCCTATTTTGACTGCTAAGCCATCATAAATAGTGTAAATAACCCATCAAAAAAGGTTTTAAGATCAAGCAGAATCCTCTGTTGGGTGTTGCTTTGGTGTTTTTGGAGAAGACATACAATCTGACGTAAGAGAAGTCATCTTTCGCTACTGTATTGTTTTTAAAAATTTTACATGTAACTTTTGTTTTAAATCTTGGACCTTATTCTTGAAAAAAAAAAGACCAATAAAAAGGTGTGAAGCACCAAGCGGCCCATATTAAAATTTATTTAAATACTATTTTGGCTATTGTTGTTATCCATGAATTTTTAAACATACTTTTTCACAAGAGAGGCTAGAAAATTGTGAAGCTGTACATTATTATTATTATGTTTTAATTATATTTATTCAAATTGCCAAATTCTGGCTGAGAAAAATTTAATGTGCTGGCCTGTTTGTTATTTGCTTTTTAATTTAAACTTCAACAGATTCCCTTTTGTTTTTAAATAATGATATATGATGTAATAAATTCCGTTTATTCATTTTCTTTTCGGCTTTGTCCCTTTATGTGATAAATTTGTATTTTAAAAATAAGTATTTTTTCCCATTTCTTTATTCTAAATCTTTAGGAAATGTTTTTGGTACATCAAAAAGTGTGGTTATGATGACCATCCAGCAAGCTAATCCAGCTAAAAATAGTGCTTAAAATGTCACTAAAATGCTGTATTTATTATTTAAACCTCATAATTAAGTCGAAAATGAAACGAAAACTAAAAACTGCAAAAAGGTCTTTTAGAAAAAAGGAACCACTGCTTTCACCAGGCTGGCTACAGGCCTGAAGTGTTCAATTTTAGGTGAACTATTTCTTTAATCAGTTGTATAAGCTTTTTGTTGAACCTTTCTGTTCACTAGGCATGGGCCGGTATAAGATTCTGATGGTGTGATAACTTTGGATATAAATATCACGATATCACGGTATTAAGATTACTGCTCTAAAATATATTCTTTTTAAATGTCTGGGCAAAAAACAACAACTTTTCCCCCTTTAAACACAATATATATATACTTTTGGCAAACATTTAACATATTTTGGAGCAGTTAACATGTCAAGCTAAATAGTTCAAATGAATCATTGACTTCTGCTGTCTTCACTTATTTCAAAAACACAGATTTATTTTAACAGTTTAAAAACAGCATCTTTTGATATCTTTTCTGCTGGAGATACTGTTGTCCTAAAAAACAAACAAAAAAATGTAAATAAAAAATCTTGCTCGTTCCTAAAAAAATCTTATTTACGTACTCGTAAATTTTGACGGTTTTAAAACCTTGACTTTTCCAAACCACGGTATACCTTGAAGCGTCCCATGCCTACTGTTCACATAAACATATTTAAACAAATAAAACATGTTTGATAATAGAATTCATGCAGAAAAACTACATTACCCACAATGCTGTAAACAGATGTTTGCTATTTATTAAAATAAATGAAGTTCAGTTGAGCATTACCAAGTCATTTTGTTCATAAGATTCACTCGTTATGAATGTATTGCAGATCCATCATTCGGTTACCCATCATCACCGCCTCGCGACGGTTGCTAAGGCATCTTGTTGCTAGGGAAATGGCGAAGGGGAGGGAAGCGCGAAGTGGGCGGATCCTACCTAATGAGTCAATCCGGAAGTGGAGAATCGCTTTGACTGTACACACACACAAACACATACACACACAGAGCGAGAGCGGCGGCGTCAAATGAAGACCTCCATCAGGACATTTCTGCACACTCCGCCGTTAAAATAAGCATCCGAAACGCACGTCCTCACCTCAGCAGCTCAACCAGCCGCAGACCTTACCGGATGTGAAAAACGGAGCGGGACAGAGCGCACACACATACATACACGGGGAGAAAGAGTGAGATAGAAATGGGCGACAGCCGCAGGAATGGAGAGAGCCGAATATTGACAGGCGACCGATGATGATGATGATGAAGATGATGAAGAGTGAGAAGTGAAGGTCTCATTCTGACGGTCTGCATCTCTTCAGTCACGGCCATCTCGCTGTTTAACCCCATCCTGTCCAGAGATGATGAAAGGTGAGAAGAGGCGAAAGCGGTCGTGGTTTGCGGTGTGTGTGTTTGTATAAGTATTAGCCGCTGTTATATTAACTGTCGCTGTGATTTCCCTAGTGTGAAAGCGAAACTGTTCACATTAAAGCCCACAGTACATCTGGGGTACATTCTTCTCTGTATGACCCCCAGATTCGGGCACGAGTTGTAGCTTCAGGCGGGTTTAGTGCAGTGGATGATATCTTTCTGTGGATTAAAACGGGAAGGCGAGTCCAGTTGAACGGTGTGTGAAGGTTTAAGATCATGTCACCTCAGGAATGTGTGTTGAGGAGCTTCTGTCGGTGTTCGCGATGACAGACTTCAGCTGTGGGACTGGCATTCATCGGTCAAACATGTTCAAGTTAAACCGTGATGCCACGTCATCTTACACTATAACTTAACACAGTACTTTACAATTGAGGCATAGACATGAGGACCAGTCGTGGTAATGTTATGTTATGTTGTGTTGTTCTTTGTGCTCGTCAAAGAAAGGTGTAACCCTGGACTACAAAACCAGTCATAAAGGTCAATTTTTGGAATTTTAATGTTGTATACATAATCTAAAAGTCGAATAAATAAGTTATTGATGCATTGTTTATTAGGATAGGCCAGAATCTGTCTGAGACACAACTACTTCAGAATATGAAATCTGAGGTCATCAAAAATATATATGTGAAATAAGTCACCTTTAAAATTTTCAGATAAGTTCTTAGCTATGCACATTACCAATTAAAAATTAAGTTTTAAGAGGAACAGGGTGTAAAAAGTCTTAAATCTACTGAAATGTTGTGTTTAGGTCTTAAACCTTTTTAAAACAGGTGTTAATTTTTATTTGTTGTACAGCTACCCAATCTGGCCATTAACAACACCCATGCAATCACCAACAATGCATCTCAATAAAACTTAAGTGTTACCAAAGCTATTTTTAATAGGTTTAACAATAACAGTGTTCATTCTGTAACTTGGTGCTTTAATTCAATTGTCTGATTGCTGATGAAACACTTATTTTTTAATTATTTATTACATGTTACCCAGTATTAAACTAGTTTGTAACACTTTATTTTAGGTCACAATTCACTGTATTAACTAATGGCTTATTACCTGCCTGTTGTTAAGATATTAACTGTTATAAAGTATGAGCTAATTCTGCATTACTAATCCTACTCAAAACCTAAACCCAACAACTTCCACCCTACTAACTATTAATAAACAGTTAATTAGTAGTTTATTAAGCTAATACTGTTAGTTAATGAATTGTTAATAGCGTGAAGTGTGACCTAAACTAAAGTGTTACCATGTTGTGTTACCATTTAATTGCAGGAAGTTTAGTTTGAAGTAATACAATGAGTTAAAGCAAATTGAAGGCCCCAAAATACGCTGTTATTTTTAATTGTTTGTTTAGGGGTGAAAAGAATTTTGAAAAACCGAGGCAGCAGGCAAACATTAATTTTACATATATTTAGATTTTTATGGCGATGCAGTGGCTTAGTGGGTAGCATGTTCGCCTCACAGCAAGAAAATCGCTGGTTTGAGCCTCGGCTGGGTCAGTTGGTGTTTCTGTGCGGAGTTTGCATGTTCTCCCCGTGTTCGTGTGGGTTTTCCTCTGTGTGCTCCGGTTTCCCCTGCAACTCCAAAGACATGTGGTATAGGTGAATTGGGTATTCTAAAACTGACTGTAGTGCATGTATGTGTGTAAATGTGTGTGTGGGAGTTTCCCAGTGATGGGTTGTGGCTGGAAGGGCATCCGCTGCGTAAAACATATGTTGGATAAGTTGGTGGTTCATTCCGCTGTGGCAACCTCAGATTAATAAAAGAATCAATGAATTTCGATTTTTATGTAAATACGTGCTGCATCTTCATTCATTCATCGATTTTCCTTCGGGCCTAGTCCCTTATTTATCAGGGGTCGCCACAGCGGAATAAACCGCCAACTTATTCAGCATATGTCCAGCTGCACCCCAGTACTGGGAAACACCCATACACTTTCACATTCACACATGTACAGTACGGCGTTTAGTTCATCCAATTCACCTATACTGCATGTCTTTAGACTGTGGGGGAAACCGGAGCACCTGGAGGAAACCCACACCAAAATGGGGAGAACATGCAAACTCCACACAGAAATCCCAACAGGTCCAGTCAGGACTTGAACCAGCGACCCTCTTGCTGTGAGGCGACAGTGAGTCACCGTGCTGCATCTTTTTCTCTCAAAAGTAAAATAGTGGTAAGAGAAAATATCATTCAAAATATGAAATAAAAGAGCTCAAAAATAAATATTGAAAAAATATAATTTTTCAATTACATCTTTAATATAAAGCAGCTTTATGTTTATTTGTTTACTACATAACTACAGACCTTGATGAACTGAACAGAGGAATCGAACTGTAGAAATTTTCACAGAAATTCAAAGGTCACAGAAGGTGTGTTTACCAGCTAAAACAAACTTTTCCAGAAAGTTTACTTTTGTAGGCTGTTATGAACTCCAACAAACCCCCAAATAACTTCATTTTAGTCTGATTTTGTTTAAAATGACACCTGGGGATTTTTTTAAATTTAGATTATATCAGAACTGAAAAAAAACAGCTAATCGTAAAATATTAATATTACATCCCAATTTAGTATATAAATACAATGTAATCAAATAAAAATTTTGTTGGGACAACGTGTAGAAATTAAGTTAATGTGTCAGGTTTTATAGATTTAAGTGGATTGAACAAAAAAATTAAGTTGTCGCAAAAAAAACTCAAGAATTGTATTGTTTTAACATACTTTGAACAAGCAGCAAACACCATTTTTGACTGTACACTGTAAAAAATTTAAACTTAAACAAAATACTTCCTCTTGTTACAATTAAATGAATTAGGTTTGACAAGCTTCATTTATGACAGTTTTCAGTAATAAATTAAGTTAGCTCTTTTAGGTGTTACAAGTTTTAGTCATTTATTTACGAGAACAAGAATGGAACAGTACATACAGTACAGTACAGTACAAACTATTTCCTTCCTATAATAATAATAATAATAATAATAATAATAATAATAATAATAATAATAATAATAATACTTACAGTACAAATAATATCCTTCACATGTTAATATAATAATAATACTTTTATTACACTACAAATACTTTCCTTCCCATGTTAATATAATAATAATAATATTAATAATAATAATAATAATACTTTTATTACACTACAAATAATTTCCTTCCCATGTTAATATAATAATAATAATGCTTTTATTACAGTACAAATAATTTCCTTCCCATGTTAATATAATAATAATAATAATACTTTTATTACAGTACAAATAATTTCCTTCCCATGTTAATATAATAATAATAATGCTTTTATTACAGTACAAATAATTTCCTTCTCATGTTAATATAATAATAATAATAATACTTTTATTACAGTACAAATAATTTCCTTCCCATGTTAAAAAAATAAATAAATAAATAAAAAATAATAATAATAATACTTTTATTACTGTACAAATAATTTCCTTCCCATGTTAGTATAATAATAATAATAATAATAATAATAATAATAATAATAATTATAATAATAATAATAATACTTTTATTACACTACAAATAATTTCCTTCCCATGTTAATATAATAATAATTCTTTTATTACACTACAAATAATTTCCTTCCCATGTTAATATAATAATAATACTTTTATTACACTACAAATAATTTCCTTCCCATGTTAATATAATAATAATACTTTTATTACACTACAAATAATTTCCTTCCCATGTTAATATAATAATAATACTTTTATTACACTACAAATAATTTCCTTCCCATGTTAATATAATAATAATACTTTTATTACACTACAAATAATTTCCTTCCCATGTTAATATAATAATAATACTTTTATTACACTACAAATAATTTCCTTCCCATGTTAATAATTTAATAATAATACTTTTATGTTTTGTGGCAAGTACAAGTTGTTCACAATTAATAGTAAACATTACTTATACTTGCCGTAAATAAATGACTAAAACTTGTTACACCTTAAAGAACTAACTTAATTCATTACTGAAAACTGTCATAAATTAAGCTTGTCAAACTTAATTCATTTAATTTAACAAGCCAAAGTAATTTGTTTGTTTTCACTTTTTACAGTGTGGGTTTCACACAATCGATTTGTGTTGGGACAACATGAGTTAAGTTAACTTATTAGTTTTCACAAATTCAAGTGGATTGAACATAAAACAATTTAGTTGTCCCAACGAAATCTCAAGAATTGTGTTGTTTCAGCTCATTTGAAATAAGTAGTTTGAAACAAGCGACATAATAAACATGTCTTTGAGTGTAATACTGAAAGAATCAGAATCGTAACCGACTACATTAGTTTGTCGAATCAAACCGTTAAAAATGTAATTCTTGGAAACACCCTGTCGTTTTATTTCTATTTAAATGCGTTGTTGGGCTAAAAGGTCAAGTTCCCGCTGTTTTATTTTACCATCCTAATTTTAGCCGTACTATAACAATAATTATGGTTACCATGTATTTTATGGGAAAATTGAATTGTAATTCTCTTTAAATTCTGTTTTCTTAACATTAAGCTGTAAAACAACCAAACTTCAGTCTTTAGAAGAAAGTGAATGAAGCTCTCAGGGTGTCACATGTGTTAATGTGCGTGAAGAAGGCTGTTGAGGTACTTAGGAGTGTTAACTGGCAGTGTTGGCTCTTCACAAGGTACAGTATTTCCCTCCCCTTCCCTCTCTCTCCTTTGCTCACTCTCTCCTCCCTCCTCATCCGCTCATATGTTTCTTGCTGACCAGCTTCTTGTGAATAGTTTGGAGGAGAGAAGTGGAAGCATAGTCTGCTCTGTGTCCAGGTAATGCTTAACAAAATCACTCTTATCTTCTTCACACGATCCACTACCAAATTAACAACTTTCAGGCATCTTGTTTTACTTATGTGTTCTTGGACTGTGGTCTTGGAACGTTATTGTCTCTGGGTTTCTCTTTGTATATACCATGTTTTACTAGCCCAATAATTATTTAGCATGTACTTTCTTTTTTTGTTTTTGAGTCTTTCTAAAAGTCTTTTGAAGAGGGGATGTTTGATTCCATCTGTTTTTGATGAAGCATGTGTTCAGGCGAAACTGGGAACTGGTTGTGTTTCTCTGTCTTGTTTATTCCTCAGGAAAATCCTGATGATGAGTATCAAACCCATCAAGGCCTAAATGGTTCCGTCTGTCCTGCTTATTGTCGTTTGATGAGTGAGTACAGAGAAGTTGGTCTTCACTAACAGGGTTAAGTGGAGATTAGTTACTTGGTTGCAGATGGAAGATTAGCGAGGTTATTAATGGAACAGGAGACACCTTTCCTGTGCAAAGCACTTTATGAGGTGTTTGCTTGATGTTCTTATCACCCTCAGGCTGTTTAATAGTATCGGTTAACCCTTTAGATGAACAGGATTAGTACCTAAAATAGTGTTTGCGCTTTGAAATGATGTTTGAAGTGTTAACGTGTGCGGTCTGTATTGGATGATGAGTCTTATGACCAAGTATTGACTTTTGTGTGCGGCTCAGTGTCAGTCACAAACAATGAATGGACTTTGTCATTGCAAAGTAGTTTTTTTCACTTGCTGAACAGTGACATTTTTAAAATTTTGTTTCTTTAGCTCACTGAAAGTAAGGAGTAAAGCAAGCTAGGGCTGACCAATATAGTTTGATCTGCAATAGCCACAGGATTTATTGAGGATTAATATTATACTTTTTTATGATTTATACAATGATGACCATGTTATTTTACATTTGATGGTTCAATTTCTGTACTTAAATACTGTTTCCCAGTACTGGGTTGCAGCTGGAAGGGTACCCGCTGCGTAAAACATATGCTGGATAAGTTGGCGGTTCATTCCGCTGGGGTGACCCCTGATGAATAAAGGGAATTAACCGAAGGAAAATAAATGAATGAATGAATAAATACTGCACTGTAAAAACATTGAGGGTTCCACACAATTCCTCATGTTGTCCCAACACAAATCTATTTAGTTAGACAAAAAACAAATTTAGGTGGATTAAACATAAAACAATTAAGTTGTCCTCCCCCAAAAAAATGTAAGAATTGGTGTTGTTTCAACTGAATTTAAATAAGTAGTTTTGAACAAGCAGCAAATGCCATTTTTCGAGTGTGTTAGACTTCCTTGAAAACCATAAAGCGGTGTTTATTTATTTATTTTTGCTTGTCATTTTTTATAATTACGCTGATGGACTGCATAGAAAAATAATTGATCATCCCAGTCGATCTAAATGAAAGAAATCTTTTCAAATAGAGCTATTATATCATCTGGTGAAATTATATTTATATCGCGGCCAACAAAATATCGCTATGGCTAAAGATGGCAATGTTGGCAATATTCCAATGTTGACTATCGCGCTGCCCTAAACAAGCACTACCCATGTCATAGTTGTAGTTCTTTTTAGTTATTATCTATTCATTATGCAAAAAGATGTTCGTTTTGTCTAAAGATGTCATGATGCTATTAATTTAGATGCTTTTTAAAAGATGAAATCTATTGATATATGAATAGTTGGTACATATTTGTCCATTAACTAAATTAATTCTTGGCCAGACTAACAAAATGTATAATATAATATAATATAATATAATATAATATAATATATATAATATAATATAATATAATATAATATAATATAATATATATAATATAATTGGCATGCACTCTACACTTTAGATTAGATTGTTTTAATTCATTTATGATGCATTCAGTTTTCATACATGAGTGAAGTTTTGCAGCATGTTTTCACATTTATAACAAACAAAATAATAATTTAAAAATAAATAAATGTTTTTTGGCCAGCAAATCAGTATTTAAAAAATATATTTAAACAGATAAAACTAGGGCGTTTTTACAAGATACTTATGAGACCAAGAGAGGATCCACGAAAACGAGATGAGACAAGATTTTTACACTATTTTGAAAGAATCCTTAATGAGGAATTGTATGAATGGAAAATACCTTTATTCAACTGAAAAAAAAAATCACAAAATGCAAAACTATTTACTTGCTTTTTAAAAAACTTGTAATGGATGTTATTCTACCTCTATTTTAACTAATTCTATGCAGTAAATGACATGCTAAAGTCACAACTCGCAAGACAAATTTTCACTTCGACAAGAAATCGCATCATGATTTAATCTCGTGAGATCTTGTAACACGAGATCTCGTCACACCCCTAAAAAATTCATTTTTTGTGTAGTATAGTAACTATAGTATTCTTCTTTAGTTTTCAGTATTGCTGTGTTTTTGATTTAATATAAAAATGCCAAAAACACCCAAACATAATAATTTAATAGCAGTATAAATCAGCCATCGGACATTCTGATGCATCAGCCAACAAAAACAACATTCACTAGTAGAAATTACATTAGATGATCAGACCCCATGCGACCTTTGCACTTGTATTTCAATCAATACCGTCAGTCTGTTTGTACAGTTTCAGCAGCAGTGTTTGTTGTTTCTTGTGCTGAAGTCCACCTGGAGGATTATTTTTTTTTCCTACACAGATATACAGGGCCTGCGTAATTTTCTCCATCTTTCATGAGAGCCACTGGCTTTGTGTCTAATGAAAAAGTGCTTACTCAAAGAAAGTTATGACCTCGTAAATCTAAACAGAAACCTTGGGCAATGCCACGTTCTGTTTTCGTCTGGAAGGATGTTAGTTTTGCCTAACTGTCAGCATGATGAGACTTTCCCTTTTTTTTCTTCTTTTTTTCAGTGACACTGTTCTTAGTAACATAAAACCACGCTTGGCACTACAGAGAAACCTGACATCAAGTAGACCAAATCGTTCAGTATGTCACTCTCTGGGATTGTAAGGCCTCATTTAGAAGGAAATTCCTGTCTGCTATACAAACTCTGTCAGTCTGGCCCACTTAGAAAAAAATAGGCTAGCCCTTGTTAGTAGCCATCTGGGGTCATGAAGCGCTTCAGATAATTGGGATCCAGAATTTCCTGAGTTGGATGGTTTAGATATAATCTTAGCAGCAATTTTTGGTTCAGTTATTCCGACTGTCTAAAAAAAAAAAAATCACCATTGACTGTGACTGTAATTACAGAGTGCTCTCTCGCAATGATGGCGCACGGCGGTCTGATCAAACTGTCAGTTTTAATTACTCTGGAGTGCCCTCAGCCTGCCAAGAGCTGGGTTTGCATAGTTTTCAAAGCATGCTGGGAAGTTTGTACTTCCTAAAGCCCTCCTGTGGAGTGGGGTGAATGAAATACTCTAATTTGTGTTCGAGATGAAGGCAGCTGTAGTACAGATGAAATATAGGCGAGACGGTTGGTAAATGAAAGATTTAAGGGTTCTCATACTGCGATAAACTTCCTTGCGTGGCCCAGTATTTCCTATCCAAACCACAACAAGTCAGAGTTTGAATGTAAAGACGAGATACGTTATGATGAGTGTGTTTGGAGCCTACACAAGAGACTGTGGGTGACTGGATTCAATGGGAGATTTATCATGTCTGCAGTAAGCAGTTTTTAAGACAAACTGTTGACTTCGATTCAAATGACAGAAAGGCTTACTTATACGTTACTTAAACATTTTGTTGTGTACGACAGTGGGATTATATATTTCAAAGAGATATTTACTGTCTGTTAAATCTTTAGATAAAAAGGTGTCTTTGCATATTTAACTTATCAGATTGGTAGTTTATTTAACACTTGTGTATTGGTAAATTTCACTACCTTTTCATTATGTTTGTGGCTGTTTTTGGCCCATTATAGGCAAGGCAAGGCAAGTTTATTTATATAGCACATTTCATACACAGTGGCAATTCAAAGTGCTTTACACAAACAGGAATAAAATAAACAAGTATAAGAAAAATAAAAACAAATAATAAAAATGGTTAAAAAAATAAAATAAATAAGCATAAAAACAGATAAAATGTGTTATAAAAGAATGAAAAAGAAGAGAAAAATAGAATAGTGCGATCTGTCGGATGTAGCACAGTGCTCATTCAGTAAAGGCACAGCTAAACAGATGTGTTTTCAGTCTTGATTTGAATGTGCCTAATGTTGGAGCACATCTGATTATAAAAAAAATTTGACCGCAAAGCATTACATATAGTCATGCATTCTTGATTGTTGGTGGTTTTTCCTTTTGGGAATAGGTGAAATTTGCCATTTTTACTGTTGATCATCAGTCGGCACCATTGACCCTTTAGACAGGGCTGTGCAAAAGAAATTTCTGGCTTTTATGTGGAGTTTTATGGAGTAAAACAGCAAATTATAGGGCTGCTTGATTATGGAAAATCACAATCATGATTTTGGTCAACCATATTTTGGTCATAATTGTAATCACGATTATTCAGAACGATATACTGTTGAAGTCAAAATTATTCGCCCTCATGTGAATTTTTTTTTTATAAATATTTGCCAAATGATGTTTTAACAGAGCAAGGAATTTTTTCACAGTATATCCTATAATATTTTTTCTTCTGGAGAAAGTCTTATTTGTTTTATTTTGGCTAGAATAAAAGCAGGTTTAAATATTTTAAAATCTATTTTAAGATCAATATTAGCCCCTTTAAGCAATATATTTTTTTGATTGCCTGCAGAAGAAACTACTGTTATACAATGACTTGCCCATTTAATTAAGCCTTTAAATTTGTGGCACTTTAAGCTGAATGCTTGTATCTTAAATAAATATGTAGTAAAATATTATGTACTGTCATAGCAAAGATAAAAGAAATCAGTGATTAGAAATGTCTTATTAAATCTATTATGTTTAGAAATGGGTTGAAATCTTTCTGTTATAGACTCTGTTAAAATGTAAAGGGCCGCTAATAATTCTGACTTCAACTGTATATATACACTTATTTTGCCCCCATTAAATAAGGAAAGGGAAATAAATACAATAGAATAAAAATATGAAACAAACTGTGCTTTAAGCATCTTCACTGTAAGAAAAAAACTACAAAAGTCTTTCAGTCAAGAGCAGTGGGTGATTTTGTCCTCTTGTTTGTTTGATTAATGTTAAAAACAGTCAGAAGCAGGAATATTGTGCGCTGTCACTTTAAGAGCAGTACGGTTCGGATTTATGGTTTCACTTTCACATGTCTTTTGATTCTCAACACGTTTGTTTGTTACATAAATGAGGGTCATTATGAATAATCACTGAACACCGCATTTTGACACAAACTTGCATGTATTTGACCATTAAAATGCTTGCATTAAGATGACTTTAGATGTGTGTGATCTGCTCATCTTTGAGGCTGAGCGCATACACACAGCAGCATGCGATCTCTTTCGTGCTTTTAAAAACATGAATGATTGGAATGTATGTCAATGAATGATGGGCATCCCGTGCTGCAAAAGTTACATGCTTTTAGTAAATTTCACGTGAAACTGAGCTTTGCAAAGCAACAAATGTGTACAACTGGAAAGGGAGCGGTAAATGATGCAATAATCGTTTTATCTTGATTCATGTTTTTTCATAATCGTTAAAAACCAAAACCAAAATCAAAACTAAATTTCAATAAATTGCACAGCCCTAATTTGTGTGTGCATAAATACACTTATTATGTCTTATTATCTGTAAAAATGAAAACCTCCAAAATTATTATGGTATCATGGCTTTGCAATAAAAAATGTGGTTATAATGTAAGTCAATGGGGCATAAACAGTCACCAACATGAAGAAAGGATAGTAAATTTGCCCAGTGTATTATTGAGTTTTCAAATTTCAAAGCATTTTCCCAAAATATGTGTAAAAATAAGGTTTTTCACCAAAAATTCTTCCATTTGCTGAAACACAAAGAACGTTGTGGCCAAATTAAGACTCAGAATCACCCCAGAGTGGATGAAAACATCTCCAACAGCACACAAGGGTTAATTTATTACATGACCTTCTTTGTGTATTATATGAAGATTTCAGATGCTAAAACCTATAAGTGCTATCTGAAATGCAATAACTTGCCTAATTACCCTAAACTGCCTAGTTAACCTAATTAACCTAGTTAAGCCTTTAAATGTCACTTTAAGCTGTATAGAAGTGTCTTGAAATATATCTAGTATAATATTATTTACTGTCATCATGGCAAAGATAAAATAAATCAGTTATTAGAAATGAGTTACTAAAACTATTATGTTTAGAAATGTGTTGAAATAATTTGTCCGTTAAACAGAAACTAGGGAAAAAAATAAACAGGGGGCTAATAATTCTGACTTCAACTGTACATTAAACAGGGTTTATTCCTGTTGGTTCTCTACATCAGTTTTTTTGTGATAATATAATTTCCCTAACTTGACATTAACTTTAATATCTTTCTTTTTCTCCTATTTCTAGCATTGTCCTCGCTGCGGTCCCTTGTGTGGTGTCACTGGGCCATGGTTCGCAAGAAAGGATCTCTTATTTTGTGCGGAGCTTTTCTGTTTGTCGCCTGGAACGCCTTGCTCCTCCTCTTCTTATGGGGGAGGCCTCCTATTGGGCGACTTGGGGAGGGAGGAGGAGCCGAACCAGGGGCCGGAGAAGAGTGGGGAGCAGGAAAGGCAAAAGTGGGTGGAGCTAACGGACTGGCCGGTGAAGTGATCAGATTGGCTGAAGAAGTAGAATCAGAACTGGAGACTCAGAAGAAGCTCCTCAAACAAATTCAGAGCCACAGAGAACTATGGGAACAGCGGAAGGAATTGGAAAAGAGAGAATCGGAGGACACGAAGAATGAAAAGATCGACGTGGAGCCTAAAAAGCCTCATCAGATTCCTGCAGTACATCTAAGTCGTAAAGTTGTAGAAGATGCAGAAACTGTTACAAAAAAAACACAGACTTTAATTGTTACGTCACCTCAGCTGGTCATGAAGGAGCAGGAAACGGACCAAAAGAACAAGCAAATGGTGGAAGATCAAGTAGGCCTTACTACAACAAGCCCTCAAATCATTATCCCGATTCTTGTCATTGCCTGTGACAGAGTAACAGTGAAGAGGAGTTTGGATAGGTTGATACAGTATCGTCCTTCTGCCGAGCTTTACCCAATTATTGTCAGTCAGGACTGTGGTCATGCTGATACGGCCAGGATGATTGGCTCCTATGGCAGTCAAATAACCCACATTAGCCAACCGGAACTTGCGGACATTCCAGTACGACCCGATCACAGGAAGTTCCAGGGTTACTACAAGATCGCCAGGCACTACCGCTGGGCCCTGAACCAAGTGTTTAATGTCTTTGCCTACTCCACAGTGGTCATTGTGGAGGATGACCTGGAGGTAAGATGAATAGGTTTGTATGTAAGATGAGTACTAATTTGAGCAACTTTAGCCACCTTATTTTTAAACACGGAAGTCAAGTATTTTATGTGAATGCGCAAGACTTCCACCCAAATTAGGGGAATAATAGGAATATAATAACAGTGCAGTAAACAGAGAAACTATTGGAACTACAAAACAGTGTGTTTATAATTATCCTGTCTTCTCGCACATTTGTTTGTGGTGGAGAAAGGCCTTTTTTGTGAGACTAAAATGAGTGAAATTAGATGCCTATAACAGAAGTCACAGATTTAAAACCATCAGCTTATAGATCTGTAGTTATCTACACTTGGTAAACAGCGGTGAGTTTGGTGAACTGATGATCTTCATGGCCAATCACAGTCATTTCTGTTGAGCACGTATCGTGACAACACTATGTGTAACTCATAAAGCACGCTCCAAAATCTGCTTGTTTACTCCTGTTAGCAGGGCTAAGTGCTAACCTTGAAATTTAAATAATGTTTTGATGTTCACTGGGTAAAGATCTTATCGGCCACAATATACTTGTCATTGCATCCCTGCTGAATACCAGTTTGTATCAAGTTGCAAAACTAACCGTAATACCCGGAAGCGAATGAAGCAACATATTACATTTTCAGGAGGCCATGCATGCATTTACATGAAACATAAGGTGGACAGGTTAATTAGGACTGCATAGCGAGAGCCCCAATTTCCAGAAAGGAAGCCACGTTTTTAGCTCTTTATAATTCATGGAGAAGAATTTTGATAAGAGCTCGTCTCTCGCTCAGAGGGAATATTTTCATTTGCACATTTCTCAACCCTTTCCTTTGAAATTCTCGCAGGTGAACTGATTACAAAGTATAATATGCACCCAAAAAGCCCATTAATAGGACAGCTGTAAAGCTTTATTCCAGTTGTTGCGAGTTCTCTAAGGAATCAAGGTCCTTGTTTAACTTTGCTATCCAGACAAACATGTTTTTTTGTGTGCGTGCGTGCGTGCGTGTGTGTGTGTGTCCTGTGATGGCTTTGATGGCTGTCGTGGTGGTGCTTTTAAAAGGTGCTGTAGCAAACTTCTTATTCAAGGAGAAACGAGTTGCCTTCACATGTCTGAGTCAGTGAAAAATAAGAGTGCCTATGAATAAGACATGGAGAAATCTTTCCAAAAAAAAAAATCTAGTACAGGAGAAGTTTACTCTTTTGTTTTTGTTTTTAATTTGAAATGAGTTTGTACATTTTTATTACAATTTATTTTAGATGAATATTTAAACAAGAAAATGAATCAAGAGAAAAGTAATACAATTCTTCTTACATGTTCAATGCTTGTGTTGTGATTGTTCTTGGAATTTAATGATATTCAAAAGTATTCCCAGCAGAAGCGAAAACTAAACTTAAAATGTACTAAACAGTGACTTTCTGAGCGCTCTAAATTTAGTTCCTTCCACAGATTTAACAGCGTTATTCTTGAAGCGGTTGTGAAATCAGGCCTGTGACAGGATGTCATTTCATTGTATGTGACATAATGACCAGAAAGTCGTAACCTGAGATTTTATGATTAAGATTTTCTTAAGGACAAAAAGACAATTGTATGCTAATGCTGTGAACTGTTGGATTCCTCTAGAAAACTAGCCAGCTGTGTATAACAAGCATGATATAACTGTAATTCTATGTAATGATGTTTACAGGCTGATTTATTGGCATCTTTCTGCAGCTGAAACACTATTTACATTATTTGAATACATTATAGACATTATTTGTTAATTCATGTTCAATTTGTGCTATAAATGTAGTACATGAAGAAACGGTCACATTCAGTCATTCTTCATTGTCAGGCCACATTATTACTGTTTGAATTTCCTGACAAAATGGAAAAGATGGGACTTTTTTTAAAGTAACAAAATACAAACTATTGCATGGGGCATTAACTGAAACAGCACAGAGTAAAAGACAGATCTATGAATCGACACTGATTGGTTAAAGATGTATAAAACTAGAGGTTTCAATCCAACTTCCACAGATAAATTCTTAAATATTAAAATTAGTGCTGGGCAATAAATACGATATCGGTATTTTTTGACCAAACTTTGTCAATAACGCAAAAAAAGTTTCGGTATGAAACGCTTTAGTTATATTAAAAATAGGCTGCTGAGCACGCACCGTGGAAGGAATGCCAATAAGCTTAGGGTGTAAGTTTTTGCATTTCCAATGAAGGTGTGCAACTTGCGGCGCAAATAAGGAGCGACGTGCGCATGTGATGCATGCGCATTTTCCAGGCACACTTAGTTGAAAAACAGAATTTTTTAGAATGCTGCATGCGCTCTGCGATTCATGCAAGTAAAGCTAATCAATTTGCTTCACACTTTGTATGGAATTTGAACATTTCGGTAATAATGGCAGACTAATTACCTCAAACACATCGCACTCAAACACTGCAATGCTTTTTTATTTTTCTCCATAAAGTTTTATCGGAGCTGCAGCAATAGTTTATCCGTTTGTCAACCTCTGAGAAAACGGTTGATGGTCATCTAGTTACAGGAAGACGGCAAGGGGAGCACAAAGAGCATTGAAAATGGTAAAGGAAACCTCATTTTTGTGCTTCTTACGTGTGAGTTTTGGGTTTCGTCATCGCCACTTCTGGTCATGAGTGCCGTAAAGCAGCAGTGAGGAGATCATAAATAAAATAGGATGCAAGGATTTCGCCAGAGTGGCTTTTTGGTTTCTTTTCTTGTGCATCCCAGCCACTAGCCTCCCATCTAAAAGATATTTTAGCATATAAGGCTATGTAGTCATCCAACTTCACAATTTGAAATGTTGCATTATGTATTTGAATAATGATGGTCGGTTCCTTTACTTGAAAACCCAGATTTGATCATCAGAATTTGTTTTGTTTACAGAGTTTGAGGTTTACTGTATCATTATTATTCACACCTTAAAGTTTGCTTTGTTCAGCGATTAGAACTCCGCAATTAACACTTCTGTTTATTTTATTATAAAGAGATGAGTTATTTTGTTTAGATATTTTGTTTTTGACTGTTAAAACTATTAGCTGTAGTAATGTTGGTAAATTAAAATAAAGTGGTTAAGTAAAAAAATCATAATATTCCTAAATGGATTGTTAAATATTCAATAATTGTCGATACCGAATGATATGAAACATTATATCGTTATAGTTTTTTTTTTTCTGTATTGCCCAGCCCTAATTAAAATAACAACATGTGTGTGACTTTACAAATTATAACTAGATTGTATGAAAATCAACCAGTAGTTTCTCAGGAAGTGCTTAGGAATGTACTGACTGTTACAATTCAAACAGTTGAATCTAAATTAACTTGACAAGTGACTGTTCTTAAGTTTGAGTGTGTTACTCTAATTCTGGTTTTCTTCCACAGATTAGCACATTTAACTGGTCAGGGGATTAACTGTGATGGTACCATTGGTTAAGCTCTACTGAGCAGCACAGCTAAGCACCATTAAGATTCCCCAAGGCTTAAACACACTTTTTTTTTTGGTACATTGTTATAAAACAGCCAGCTGGCTGAACAAATGTTCACCTTACCACCTCTGAATACATCTAGACTGCCAAGACCTTGACTAATCCAGCCATTTCTGTCCTGATGGTTTAAAAATACCATCTTCTTCATCACAATTTCCTAAAACTGCTTTCATTTTATCTTATAGGTTGCCCCTGACTTTTTTGAGTATTTCCGTGCGCTGTACCCCATCTTGCGATCGGATCCAACTCTGTGGTGCATATCCGCTTGGAACGATAATGGACGGGATGGTCTGGTTGACCCAGGCAAGGCTGAACTCCTTTACCGGACAGATTTCTTTCCCGGTCTTGGATGGATGCTTTTGAAGGAAGTCTGGGCAGAGTTGGAGCCCAAGTGGCCCAAGGCGTTCTGGGACGACTGGATGCGACACCCAGAGCAGCGGAAGAACCGCTCATGCATTCGCCCTGAGATCTCCAGGACTATAACCTTCGGCCGGAAAGGCGTCAGTTTGGGTCAGTTTTTTGACCAGTATCTGCGCTACATCAAACTCAATACTGAATTTGTGCCTTTCACGAAACGGGACTTGTCCTACTTGGTCAGGGAGAAGTACGACATATCCTTTGAAAAGGATGTTTATAGTGCCCCCTTGGTGAAGGTGGAGGAACTACAGCACGGCGGAAGCTTGAAAGGCTCGGGACCTTTTCAAGTTCAATATTCCAGCAGAGACAGTTTTAAAGTGCTGGCCCGCAATTTAGGAGTTATGGACGACTTGAAGTCAGGGGTACCCCGTGCCGGATACAGGGGCGTAGTCAGCTTTATTTCTCGAGGACGACGAATCTATCTGGCTCCCCCTGAGGGCTGGACTAAATATGACGTTAGCTGGAGCTGAGGAGATCACAAAAGGAGAAAACGTACTATTATTACAAGTAACGGAGGAGAGAGAAACGCCCTCTCAAACCAAAGAAAACAAGAGACAGGGTGTGAAAGGGAGTATAAAATAACTGCTGTTTTGTGATGGAGGAACACCCAGGAATTCTGGGAACCGCACAAAAGGAAGTGCGTCGTATTTTGCGCAGCAATCATGCAACAATCTTCCCTCAGTGAAAACGGTAGTTAAGCTGCAAACAACTCCTATGCAGAATCACCTATTCTGATATGGAGAAGAATAATCAGATTCCTCTTTTTATTATTATTATTATTATTATTTGAGCTTACTGAGCGTTGTGTGGGATCAACATCAATGCAAAAGACCTTTTTATTTTATCCTGGATGAATCTCACGTAAATATGTGCGAGAAATGGGCACCATATGCTGCAGAATTTCAAATCAGACTTGTTTTTTGGGACCATTTTTAATGATATTTCAATATGTGCATTTTTACCCAATTTTGAATTAATTTTCGTTTCTGTTTTGTTTGTTTACACCTTATTACAGCGTCATTCTTACAGTGTAACTATACACTTAAATGCTGAGTTAATATTAATAAACTAAATGTACTTAATGATTAGGGTTTGGTTAAGGGTTGGGATGAAGGATGGTTGTATGTAATTACTAGGGGTGTAATGGATCACGGTGGACCAACAGTTCGGAATGCATGTGACCCACGGATTAATAACTTTTTGAACTTGTAGGTTAATCAAACATTTATAACAATTGCAGAAAGATCGCCTACAGAGTCATTTATATCTTGTGTATTAAAGCATTTTGACTTCCCTGTAAAATATAATGATGACGGAAAAAGTTGTGGGACCTAAATGCTTGCTTACAGTAGGTAATTAATTAAAGGTGTGTTCTGTCACTGTTTACTTAGACTGCATTAATGCAGTCAGTGTAAAGCTGCGCAATTAAACCTTAAAAGATCGTGATCTCAATTCAAACCCACGAATGATAAATGATAAAGATTTGCATATGTTTGTTAATTCTTCGAAGCGCTGCATTTAAATCTGCGTTTGATCGAGAGTGATTTAAGGCTCGTACACACAGGGACGCTTTTCGTTTGCGTTTATCGTTAGCGTTTTTCAAGAAGTTTTTTCGCAATCAAACCTAAGCGATTTTCACATGGATGGGTCAAGCATGGATGGTTCAAGTAGCGGCTCTAGCGATGAAGAAATGATTATTGTTCACCAGTGCAATACGCAGCTCCACGTTCATATCGCCTCTGAGCATCTTCTTCAATGTGCACTCGCATTGAAAGTTTTGCGCTTGAGCGCCTCCAAGTGCTGTTTACTGTAACTTCAGCAGCTCCGTGCACATGAACATAAGTGCCAATCTGATTGGTGGAGAAGGACAAAAATACGAGCATGAGGCGTTTCTTTAAAAATGACGATTTTACGCCTGGCGTTTTGCGCATTGGTGTGCGCGATCACATTGGCGCCCTTTATTTAGTCACAAGGTGTTAAACGTCGACGGAAAACGCGAGCAAAAAGCCTCCTGGTGTGAACGGGCTTTAAGTTTTTACTTTTTCAGTTGGTTACAAACATTTAAATAACACATAAGTACTACGAGAACAGCTTATAGTTCAGATATAAACACTGATGTTTATGGTAAAGATTAAAATCACAGTAATGGAACTTGATGCTGGTGAACGTTGTAGCAGTTACATTGTGTAACCAATGGGTGGCGACAAACAACCATCAAAATAATGTCACTGAATGGGTTTTCAGAAATGATCCACCTGTAATGAAACATGAATTTTTATATGTGAATTGTTGAATCATTCATTGAAATATATATATATATATATATATGTGTATATATATATATATATATATATATATATATATATATATATATGTATGTATATGTATATGTATGTATGTGTATATATATATATATATATATATATATATATATGTATGTATATGTATGTATGTGTATGTATATATATATATATATATATATATATATATATATATATATATATATATATATATATATGTATGTATATAATGTATGTATACCAATGTTTTTTTGCAGTAATATTTTTGTATAAATGGATAGCAAATGACATTTGTTGCTGATCCAAAAAATGGTCCAATCCGGGATTTAAAACCATAGTGTGATCCGAACTGTGAGTTTTGGGATCTGTTACACCACTAGTAATTACTCATAATTTATTGTTTTCACTATAGTAAGTACGTAAAACGTATGAGAAGGACATCGAAAATATTTGATCCCCGCAGTTTTCTCAGTGATAATTCATAATATAACTGGAATTATTGTTAATTATCACCATCATGTATACAAAATAATATATAATAATACTATATTATTATCGAGTTTCATGAGATTCAGCCTTTAAAGTCCAATATGAGTGTTAAAGGCCCTATTGAAGCCCTTTTTGCAGGTTTTATTAGTATCTGACATCATTATAAATGAAGATTGTGTATAATTGGTGTCTAATTTGATCAACGCATCTATGAAAGCGCAGACTTGTTCGTTTGACTTTTTTATGTAGCACTTGAATCAATGAAGTTCAAGCTTGTGCCAGAAATGATCCGAGGCTCATGTAACTGACATACCAAAACTCCGGACAACATTTCTTCTGTGCCATTCTGTTGAAGTACTGTACTTGAACCTTTTATTTGAATTGCTCTTCCTGGCCCGGGAGAGATGTCATTTGCTTTTTGTATAGGTTTGTTGCAAAACCAGTGGTCATAGAAATTGCTTTTTATGTTTTTACGGATGAAATGAATGGACTGCAGTGGATGAAATATACTGTGTCTGAAGTGTTCGAGAAAGAGAGATGATCTGATATTAATGCAAATGCAGTATGAAGAAGTGTGAAACCACTGCCTGACATGTTTATAACTTTAATACTTTGAGAATAAAACAGACTATTTTGATATTTGACAATATATGCTACCTTTTCCTGTCTTTTCTTAGGTTTCTAAACGCGTCCTTTTTATGTCATCCTGGTTGTTAAACTGAAATCTTATCTGGGGACTTCTGTTTTTGTCATGTTGGTTTGTTGAACTGAAATCTTATCCGGCGACTCCCGTTAAGAGATCATTTATTAAAACCCCCACATCAGCAGTGATGCAGGCGCCATTGTGACACCTTTGACGTCTCTGTTTTGTCGCTCCAGATTTCCTTTTTACTCCTCTTGTGTCCTGTTGACTTCCTGTTTCATGGCTCTAATGTTGACTTTACCACGTTCTTTTCCTGTTCCTTTTCGACCGCCAGCAACTTTAGAAAAGCCGGAGGATGTGTGTTACTGATTAGATGAATTGAACAATATTTATTTTGCGCGTATTTTAGAACACATTTGCTGAATAAATTACAGCATGCGCTTTAAAAAAGTACGTTGAATAAATGTACACCACCTGACAAAAGTCTCGTCGATCCCAGTTTTAAGAGCAACGGATAATACCTTGACTTCTAGTTGATAATTTGGAAAAGTGGCAGAAGGTAGACGGATCATCTGTTGAACTGCATCCCAAATACTGCATTTGAACCTGCATGGACCCAAGAGTCTCATAGAAATCAGTCAAGTTTGGTGAAGGAAAAATCATGGTTTGGGGTTACATTCAGTATGGGGGTGTTTGAGAGATCTGCAGAGTGGATGGCAACATCAACAGCCTGAGGTATCAAGACATTTGTGCTACCCATTACATTATTAAACACAGGAGAGGGCAAATTTTTCAGTAGGATTGGCCAGCCCAGTCACCAGATATGAACATTATTGAGCATGTCTGGGGTAAAATGAAGGAGGAGGCATTGAAGATGAAGGAATTTTGATGAACTCTGGGAGTCTGCAAGAACGCTTTCTTTGTCATTCCAGATGACTTTATTAATAAGTTATTTGAGTCATTGCAGAGATGTATGGATGCATATAAGCCTCTACTTTTGACATAAGCCACTTCTGATACCAAATGATCAACTAGAAGTCAAGTTATTATTTGTTGTTCCTAAAACTTGGAGAGGCGACAAGACTTTTGTCAGGTAGTGTAGTGTGATGGACTAGCGAGTGGATTGACAACATTGTAAAATATCCCAAACGTTATTTTGGTCATTCTAAAAATCCCTTCGTTATAAGAATGGTTCAGTATTGTTATCTCTCAAAATGAAAGCTCTTCAAATGAGTGGTCTCATGCCATCCTTCCTAAAAGTTACGTTTCTTCTTCATCTTTTAAGGTCATTTATAAGAAAAGTTGCTTCTCCTACTGCAGCAAATTCCATGTTTCTTATGGATATTTGGCACCAGTTTATCAGGAGGCTGATTTTATAATCTGACTCATTGGAAGGAAACTGCTTTATTCACAAAGGTTTTATGCAATATTCTAATTTTGTCCTTAAATCTAATTTACATCTTTGGGTGGGAACAGATATTGTCACACAAGTTTTTGGGGTTTTTTTTGGTTCATTTAGACTTTTTTTTTTCACGTGGTGTTTTTCCACGTGTTTCCACCAGTGCCAGAGATGGTTTCAGTGGCATTCATCCACTTGTTTTGTGCACACCAGGTATTTAGGAAACACAATTAGTTTTTTTTTTAACTAAATGTAACTGTGATCTGTTGGGTAGTTCCTTTTTTGGTTAGATCTTACCCAGAAGTAGAACCAAGTCCAGCAAACTTCAAATGCTGTTATAATCAAATCATTCCCAGTTCCTGAGTTGCCAAGCCAACAATTATAGGAACAACAGGGGCTTTTACACTTAAGGGATGTTTTCATAGTTCTTATAACTATTGTAAACCAGGTATTTGCACCAGTAATTATAAGAACAGGGTCTTTTGCACTTTTAGAATGTTTCCATAGTTCCTATAACCATTGACGGGGGTACTCATATTTTGCAGTGTTCTCAACACAGAAACCGGGAATATTCTTAGATATAGGAACACTTGTTATGGTAAGTAAATTAGCTTCTAGTTCAGAAAAACTGTGCTTAATTCCCAAATGTTTTATGCAATATTCTAATTTTGTGCATAAATCTAATTAACATCTTTGGGGTGAAACAGCCATTGTCACATGAATTCTTGGCATTTCCACCAAGAACAAGAAATTGTTTGTGTTCTTCGTCCACTTTGTTGGTGCACTTCAGGTATGCTGACGTCAGACCTCTTTCCAGTCTTCCAATCTAGTAGGGATGTAATGGTACATGTGGCATGGTGTGGCTTAAGCTCGTTTCTATAGAAAAACAATAGAACTGTGTTTATATTTCTATCTCATGCACACATAGGCCAGTCTGATCTCTTCGCTATACAGCTGATAAGACCAAACACTTCTGCCTGTTCAAAATAAACTAAAATGGAAGCACTGGAGTTTTGCTGCTTATTGCTATTTTCCCAAATAGTATCAAACTGACCCTAAAACCACGGTACATATACCAAACCATGACCTATGTGTACCATTACAGCCTTACAATCTAAAAATGAATTTCTGCACCTCTACCTCAGAAAAAAGTGGTTTTGGAACAGAAAACTGGCTCCAATATAAGCTGAAGGTCCTAAACAACAGCAATTCTATCTGGCAAGTTTACTGGAAACGCAATTAGTTCACCTTATTACACCAAATAAAGCTGTAAAAGTTGTAAATTTACATTGAGAAAGTAGTTCTCATTTAAGTCCTTTGTGTGTCAGGTTAACCTAACCACTTTTTCTTCCCTGTCCATGTAAAAGAAGACATCATATGTATGAACCGTTGCCTCTGACCAAGCATGAAAATCAGCAAGTGGAATTAATCCAGGTTTTTTCATCTTTACAAAGCAAGATTAAGGCTTATTTATGCCTGCTCACAATTCATTAGACTTTTACCAGGTATATTCACCAAGATATAAAAACTCAGGAGGGTGAGGAGTAACTAGTTACATGTGACGACATTGTGTGTTTTTATGTATAAAATAAATGTATCTGCAATCTGTTTGGCAGTTCCTAGTGTTAGGTTAGAAGTAGAAGCTAGTTCAGTAACTTCATGCTGTTATAACTAAAATCATTCCCAATCCCTGAGTTGCCAAGCCAACAATTATAGGAACAACAGGGGCGTTTGCACTTAAGGTATGTTTTCATAGTTCTTATAACTATTGTAAACATCCCAAAAACCAGAAGAACCAATAATTCAAGAGTTCACACTTAGCTTATGATTGATTAAAAAAGCGTATTTGGCAGGCTGTCCCAGGAAAGAGCCCTGAGATCAGAATATCCTCGCGCCTGGGGCTCCCTCCCATTTGAAGGGCAAGAGGGGAGTTTGAGCTCAGGTAGGTCTCGAGAAGTCCCCTGCTTGTAAACGTGCTGACATATATCAGAGTTTTCTTAAGATGCTATTTTGTAGTAGTCTATTTACTTTACTTTTAAACCGGGAAACTGACACGAGCACGGAGAACATGCAAACTCCGCACAGAAACGCCGAACCAGTGGAGTTCTTGCTCTGAGGCAACAGTGCTAACCACTGGGCCACCATGCCACTCTATCAGAGAATAAGGAGTGAAGGGAGATTCTTCAAGATGAAGATGATTGGAGTGGAAAACTCTGGTGATTTATAGTGCGTCAGTATTCATCTGATTGATGCAATATACGGAGCTGATGCAGTACCAGCCATATTCAATCACAAGCACGTGATCCCCTCGAAATTAGATATAAATAAACCACACTTAGAAGAACAGGGTCTTTTGCACTTACAGAATGTTTTCATAGTTCCTATAACTATTGACGGTCCTATAACTATTGGGGTGTTCTCACTGCAGAAACTGGGAAAAGTTTTAAATATAGGAACACCTTTTGGGGTAACTAAATCAGCTTCTAGTTCAGAGCAGGGTCTATAGCCCAGGACATGGCATGCCATGCCAATGTCAATGAACTAGTGACGATGAAAATCAACTGTGTTGTTGGCTGCATCTGATGTCTTACAGCTTTTTTTCCATTGGCACGTTGCAAGCACAGCGACTTAAAAACATTTTAAACACCCCAGAGAAGTTGTGTTGCCAGCAGCACTGATCGCAAATTTAATGCTGTAGTGGAAGTACGCTGTGACAATATGTTTTGTTAACGCAAAACACAACAAAAACGTAGCTCAGATCACAGATTTTTCCAGTTGTTGACATTGTTGAATGTGTAATGTTGCTGTTGACTGTCTTACATTATTTCAAAGTTCCTATTGGCAATATGAATGCAACCAGGAGAATGTTGTGGGTCCTGCCTGGTGTCTAGTTCCTATAAGCACCCAGTGCAAAAGTCTTTAATGAAAACTTCTCTTTTAACTGTACAGTCATAATTACTGTGTAAATACATAAGTTAATTTAATGACACCTTAAAGCTCCTTTAGAGATGTTTCTGCACCATTTTAACTGTGAAAATGACTGAGGATCTCATGAAGATAAGGCCCAAGTATACTTGGGCACAGTTGAACGCACAACAGTCTACTCACTGTGACCATGGAGGAGGTCCTGTAAATGAACACTGTGTGGGGAAAAAAATGCTGTTAAAACCAAATTGTAAATCAAACAATACTTTATTTGGTTCAACAAGCATTGAGTAGTTTAAACAAAGTGGTCTTCCATCTGGCGACTGAATGAACAAACATTGCTTTTGATACCTACTTCACTGGAAACAGGCATTCAGCATACACTGCTAATATATTTAGTAACTTTCAATCCATTCTACATCAGTGCAGTCAACTGTGTAGTCCATTATAATCTAAAGATGAGAACTCTTCCTCTCACAACAAAACTGATAAAGTATGTCTCTTCATTAAAAACAAAATAAAAAAACAAACATCCCAAACACAAAATGATTCATATCGAACGGAAAAAAGTAATAAAAAATAAAATATTGCATTTATTAACTTTCAATAAGCAAAAACGAAACCAAGAAGGCGTTAGGAAACCACCACAATACTGGATAACGCTGCCATATGAGCCATATAAGAATTCACTAACACTGGAACATTGAAATACAAACTCTCAATTGCTATCAAATGCTACAATCCCATGCATCCTCCCGAAGAATCTCCTGCGTTTAGTGTTGTCATCTTTATCGTGTTTGTTCAACTAGGAGAAAACAAAGAGAGAATGAGAATTAAAAACGTCCATTTCCTGCTAACAATTAAGCGATGTTGAGAGCCATTGTGTAAACAGAAATGACTGTGATTGGCCGTGAATGTTATCAATTCACCACTGTCTGTGTGCAAACACAGATACAAGGACACTGGAGTGTTTTAAAGTCGTATAAATCAGTCGATCGCTCGTATGTCAGCTCATTGACAGACCAGCTGATCTTGGCAGCTTTTAAGGGTCATGTAACACCAAAACACATTTTTTGAGATGTAGACAGTCATATAAAAGTCCCACGCGGCTAAAAACACTGTTAGGACGCATTTATTTCACAAAAAAAGTGGAAATTGGTTATTTTGAGCAAATTCGTTCTTCTGGTTTGAAATGAAATTTTGAAGCAATGTTACGGTCATGAGATCCTTGTGTTAATTCCAGCGTGAAGATTGGATGTCTGTACCAGCCGGTACAACATGACGTCTGAGTTTTCATCATTAATTCATGAGAAAGACTTGGTTCAAACCAATCAGCGCGCTCTATTGTGAATGAGATGCAACTTCATTAATACGCATGATATCGCTTCGAAGACTCTTTTTTACCTCTTACAGTGTTCAGACGGCAGAGTGACGCCACATTGTCATTCGTAATTAAACAAAAAAAAGTGAAAGAAGATGAATTGTTCGGAGACATGGATCATCAGTGTTGCGTTTAGAAATGTGCCCCAACGAAGGTTTTGTTTTGCTGGTGTGAGAACCCACATGTGTGAATCACAGTGGTCTGCTAACACATGACAAAAATATGTTTGCAAAGAACAATTTTACCCGAGAGCTTTTCGAATCTAGAAATGGTGAAATCCGGATTTGCCACTTGTCTCCTTTTAAAAAAAGACACAGTTCCAGTCCTGTCTCTACAGATTTGGTAAGTGTGTGATTAATAGCTTTGTTTATGTATATTCAGATGGCAAAGTTAGTATCGTCAGCAGTACTCTTTCAGTTTTTAAAGACATACCTGTCGCCACTGACTTGCATAGTTCGGGACTTGTAGAGCTGCGCATCAATGGATTACTCTTCAGTGTTTGGACTCTCAGCAGTGAATATTAAAACACATGAACTGAACTGAACTAATCTAAACTGAACTTAAACTCTGAAAACTGAACAGACACTGTTTCAATTCACTATAATCTTCTATGTGAAGCTGCTTTGACACAATCTACATTGTAAAAGCGCTGTACAAATACAGATGACTTGAATTGAATACCTTAGTCAAAATTATTTAGTTACTAAGTTTACAGTACGTTAATATCACTACAATATTATGGACTGAAAGATCAGCATATGAACACAATGACAAATCAGCGGTGTTTAAGAACACGCTCAACATCGCTTAAATGTTAGCAGGAAATTTATGTTTTTAAAATTTCAGTACCAACAGGTACCGGAATTTCAGTATTGTGACAACACTAGTCAAGATACTGACCAACTACTGCAGACCTCTGTTAATGCAGATCATCTGTACACCACACTTTTCAAAAATCAAATGAAATACTTTCGTTTTTAGTGCATTGTTATGTACTCCATATCTGGAGAACTGAATTATGTATTGATTTGATTTTTCTATATACAAATGTTCTCATCTTGTTCTGTAAATTTTAAAGTCTGAATGTTAACACTCACTGTATGATGAGATGTCAATCTCCTCTGGAAGTTCACTGATGTTCACCTCAAACCTGTCCTGAACGTCATTCAAAGTGCGGGCGTCAGTCTCATCTGACACAAAAGTGATGGCCAGACCTTTTGTTCCGAATCTGCCGGCCCGTGCAACCTGAAGAATGAGAAAAGTTATAGCGGCTCAGGTAACAGCCCATTGAATTCAACTATACTGAATTAAACTTTTTGGACATTATCTGAAAAAAACAAAACAATATCACATGATCAGCACCAACCCTGTGCAGGTATGTGTCTGAGTCTTCAGGCATGTCGTAGTTAAAGGCAATGTTGACTCTTTCGATGTCCATACCTCGGCCAAACAGGTTTGTGGCCACAAGGATCCTTCTCTGGAAATCCTTAAATTGCTGATATCGAGCTAGTCTTGGGGGGAAAAAGATCAGTCTAAAATGTGATACAAGCTCTCTTAAATCCATCAATATAAACTCTAAAATGAATTGAAATAGTTTTTCTACCTTTCATCTTGAGGCATTGCTCTATGAATTGCAATGGCAGGAAAATTTTGCTCCACCAACAACTGAGCGAGCGCAATACAACGCTGCACCGACTTCACAAAGATCACCACCTGCAATACTAAGCAGCTGTAACATGGTGCCAGCCAATTTTCAACAATATAATAATTCGTAATACAAACAAAATCCAGAAATCAGCTATAGTTCCTGGCTGGCTCGCCAAAAGTTTTTTGGGTCATTGACTGTAACCAGCAATCCAAACAAGCATAGAACTGTTAACATTATTAATATTGAATACAATGAATATTTGATCAAATAAATCCTTGATAAGCCTGAAATATTTCAAAAACATTTGAAAATCTTACAGAAATTAATCTACCGTACATATCACATGTATTGGATTGTAGCTTAAGGTTGTATAAATTGAATCAAACCATATTCCATCAGAACATTATTATTTCAGGGCTTAAGGTTGTAAATCCCAGATTGCTGTATTTTTAAACCCTACTGTATTTTACCCTATGCCACATGGGTTGTAGTTTTGCATGCAAGTTGCATAAACAAAATCTGTATTCAAATGAATTGAGCTGTATTTTGCATTAAAGCCTGTGAATGACCAATGTGCATGTCACTTTCAGATATCCAAATTTATCTTCGAGCAAACTGTTGCAAATTATCCTGGGTCTTTTCCTGAGTCATTCTTTGATCCCACTGAATCATGCTATTAAGGCCCAGACACCTGGTATTAAGATGCATTTTTTCGATCCAATCACAAGAGGTCAGCGCTAAATACAGGTGTGAATGGGGTCTGAAATAATTTGAGCTTGTCCACTTTCAACCACATTCAGAGGTGGTCAAAAAACATCTGATTGTATTTCTCTAATAGTGTGAACGCTCATGTGGTTGAACAGCCTCTAAACACCACCCTCTGTCCACCCAATGGCCGGACACTGTGTGAAACGGAAAGCAACTGCTCTCCTCGTTTGCCTCCGTTATCTTCAGCGCAACCTTTGTGCGGTCAAATAGCCCTTGCAGTGGCTGACGTGCACCTCTCAAAAAATGTTGCAACGATGCATAGCGCAAGCTTTGTTATTGGTCGGCTTGGTAGCTGTGCTGAGTGTGGGCGGGACCGAGAGCCATGCGAATACGTTGGAGCGAGTGTTTACAAGAGTCGAGTCTCGTGAAGTAGCTCTAGATAGAGACTGTTGTTTTGCGTTTACCTTATGATTAATATTGTTGCACGTCTGTCGGTTCCCGCCTCTGAATAAGCAAGTTTTAGCTACTTGTATATTAAAATAGCATAAAAAAACCTAAACAACCGCAAAGAAATACAACACAGAGAAACATAAACACCTACTGCCAGCTAGCGTTTCGGAAGTGTTATTGCAGAGCAACACAAACAGCACGCAGAAGTAGAAAGGCAGGACTACGCGCAAGGCAGGCGCCATGGTATAAACCAGCCTTTAGTTGCATGAGCATATTTAATACACTTGTTCAAAACAACTGAAAAAGTCCATATCTAAACATGCACAGTGCAATGTGCAGCATCTTCAAGCTTAACAACAACAACAACTCTAACAGCTAGGCTCTGATGTTATATTAGTGCACACCAACATGTACCAGCACAATTCACCCTCGGCTCTGACAAAAGCATCGTAACCCGCCTATAGTATCTCCCCTCAATGAAATCAGGACAGAAGCGTTCTAAAGAGGACAGAAGAGACACATTTAAATGGCAGGTGTGAACAATACTATGGCTGCTTTGTCCAGTTTGATCAGATCGACAAAACCGCATCTTAATACCAGGTGTGAACAGGGCCTAAGATGTATTGTTGTGAATCTGATCACAAATGGTTGACACTTTCGAGTAGGTGTAAATGGGGGTTAAAATATTTTAAGCTTGTCTATTTTTAGAGTTACTTAAATATGCATTTAAACAGTTAAAAAAAAAACTATTATTGCTTAGCAATGCGAGCGTCCAATATGGCCAAAAGCTGTTGAAGGATCACATAAGACCAGCTACTGACTAATAAATGTAACGGTGAGTAAACACACCAAAACAAAATATCTATGCTTCACTGCTCAAGATATTTATGCTTCACTGCACAGTACCAAAATTTGTTATTTATTCTCTTGTTAACCAGAAAACAAGACTTTATACATGGTCATTTAGGACAGTGTTTCTCAACCACATTTGTGGAGGACCAGCAGCTCTGCACTTTTCCATGTCTGCGTCGGAAGCCGCCTACTACTAAGTAGGTACTGTATTTGAGTTTAAACGTACTACTCGGCTGATAGAAAAGTATGTTCTATACAGTATGAATGTCAGTAGTATAAATGGAACTCAGACATATTACATCCGCCATTTTGTCGTGATCACGTGGCCCAGCCACATGAGTTGTTTTGCTACACTCCCATTCATGAATTCACTTGCCGGGCATCATGGGATAGCATAGTGGCCATCTGGTGCACACTTCAGAATCTTTCCGAAAGTAGTAAGTCATCCGGGTTTTTCTCGCATACAGATTTTTGAATTCTATGAATTTGGACATACTCGGCTCGTATACTGTTTTTAGCATACTATATAGTATGGAAGTACGAGATTTTGGACGCAGCCGATGTCTCCTTAACCAAACACACCTGATTCAGATCATAAGCTCATTGGCAGAGACTGAAAGACCTGTAATGGACATGACAGACAAGAGAGACATCCATAACGTGCAGTGTTGGTGGTCCTCCAGGAACGTGGTTGAGAAACACTGACGTAGAACATTTGCATGCGTCCTTGTGGACTCTCAAGATACCTGGTTGAACTCCAACACATCCAGGAGATCAAAGAGCTTCCTGTTCTTCTCGTTGTCCTTCAGCTTGACGTAGTACTGCTGGAGGCCGTGAAGCGTCAACTTGGTCTCGTCGTCCACAAAAATTTCCATCGGCTACGGACAACCAGTGGAAGCAGGAGGGGGGAAGGTGAGGAGGGGTGGGAGAGGAGTGTGCAGGTTCACGGGGTTAGGATTGTGTGAAGACGCGTACAGGAAATTTGACAAGACATGAGTGGAGCAGATAATTATGTTACAAGGGTGTGAAAGAGGAAGTGGTATTTATGACAATGTGAAGGCATGGGTGTCAATGTGGGACAGGGAAAGAAAGAACACCAGAACACAAAGAAAAACAAGGACAAAAGAAGTATAACGGTTTTAGCAAAGGATAGCAAAGGGGGGAGGATGTGACATCGAGAAGGAGAAGATGGTGTTAGAAAGGAGATTTATGAAAAAGCAGGAGAAAGGGAGAGAAGAGAAGGGATGGGGGTTAGATTCACCCTCCCCTCCCATCCCATCCCAAGCCAATGAGGACACAGGACAGGACACAACACACACACACACAGCCTCTACATGTTGATAAATGCTACCAGGCTGTCCTAGACTACTTTTAGATATATCAAGCCTGAAATCATATCTGTGCTATTTCTAAATATATGTTCCGAAACTACACATCTTCCACAGAACACAAAGTCAAACTAGTTATTGATGTGGAGTTTGGAACTGACTTTAAAATATATGTAGTAAGGAGATATAAGTACTAAAGTCAACATGAAATCATAACTGACTTGATTTGCTTTAAGTACACATCGGTGTTCTTACTGTGCATCACTGATCAGTACATGTTATTTCACAGAACAAAATATAACTTGCCTCAGCAAACTTTTTTTGATTGATGTAACCTAGGAC